>NC_141153.1:85919544-86181940 GCF_053477565.2 Lygodium microphyllum | reverse complement strand
GTCTAAGTTAGTGATCTATACCCGATTATTCATCTTTTAGCCTAATGATTTTAGGAAAGATTAGTACCTAACTTACAATCACAAATGTCTTATCTCAAATGCATTATACATAAACTTTAAATAAATCTTTTCTTTTCTAAAATAATAATATCAAGGCAAAACTTAACGTAAGTGGTAATACCTTCCAATAATCTTCTCAGAATTACTCTCCCTTGGGATCTAGTTTGGATTGAATCTAAACAAGAATTCTATTTTTGAGAACAACTCCCTTGATGGTCTTTTCTCGATGGAGTTTCATGGGTCCTTATCCCGCAATAATTCAAAAAAAAATCTTGGTTAGTTTATTACAAAACATATTCTTTTAATAATTTTATCTCAAGACCTTTTATATATCGAGAATTAGAGTTTGTGTTTATCCATCAGAGGTTCCGTTAGATCAATAAAAATAATTTTTTTAAAGTTTTTTTAGGAACATAGTACCTTCCTTGTACTTCTCTTGGTATATCTTGTACAAACCCAAATTATCCCTTGGAATTTGTGGTCAATAATTTCTTTAAAAGATTTTTTGCATGAGATTTAAAAAATCCTATTTTACAAATGCAGTTTTTTGTTGCCAACTCATAGAATGATGGCCTGCTAGCTGCCTTTAATATCAAAATATAGTACTTGGATATATATGGCGAGTGCTTGGTTGATGGTATGCACAGCTTCGTTTGTAATACCAATTCTCATCATTCAGTTTGTAGTGGTTGTATCTACAGCTTTATTGGCAGCTCCTACCTCCTCAACGTTCATAACTTTCTTCTTTGGGGCCATGGTCTTTAATCACGAGATTGTAGAGGGGATTTTGGCAAAGGAGCTTGAGAGTTGTCGAAATCGGATTAATGGGGAATGGAAATCACTAGGAATTGAGAAAAATCGAGTAGAGTCTTGATTCCACAAGGAAGTGGTGGTAGACTAGATGGGGGATTCGATTCCAAGAGCCCGCAAAGTTTCCTCCTTGCCTTCGTGACAAGAATTTCTATCCTCGTGCTCCTTTTGCCTCACTCCCTCTTACTCTATACTCTTGAGAAGAGCCACTTCTCTTGATAAGGCTACCCCTAATGGCTCCTCATGCCCCATATGTATAGTTAAATTGAAGAAGAAGGGTTGTGGCCAAGAAGAGGATCTCTTTGTGGAGGGTATCTTGGCAATCTAACAATCTAGAAGTGTTAGAAGTCAAGCTCACTTCAGTTCGTCTTTATGAGTGACCGACATCTGTGATAGCTAGTGTGTGTGTACAGCTGTCTCCATGTGACTACATTGAATAAGTCGGGTGTGTGTTAGTCAGTGACCTGACTAGAGTTAGTCAGTTAGGTCTACACCTAGTCTAGTTTACTTTTACATTGTATTGTGTGCTTCTCAATTAGTTCTTGAATAATAAAGAAAACACAATGAGAGCCTGAAGGCTCATGGATATGAAGTATTCCCTGTCTCTCTCTCCCATCTTTGAACATGGTATCAGAGCTTTGCCAGGTTGAGCTCTCTGGAGCAGGAGGGAGTCAAGAAGACTTGAAGAAGCTAAAGAACAAGGTTTTTTAAAAACAAAACAGGCTGCCATTACTCTATCAAGGTATGCATTTGCTCATTTGGACTCTATGCTTTATCACAGTGGTTGAGGCCTTTCTAGGAGCCTTGGTGGGCATCTTTGAGCATATGTAAGTGCTCATTGAGCCTCATGATGAGGAGGACCAGCTGTCAAACCAAATCTGGAAATTAGCATGACTGCGCTTGCTGTACTGTTGATCACAAATCTCTGCAAACTATCAACTACATCATTTACTAAGTGATATGGAGCTTGTCTACACCTTCTGAAGGTACTTGAAGACTACAGGAAGCCATTGCTTGTGCTTGTGAGAGATACGGGATCTAGAGCATGGCAGTGAGTTATGGTGGATGGAATGAGAAGTGTGGACTCATGATGGAGAAGACAAAGACACTGTTTGTTACACAAGTGAATTAGGTTCCAAGATTGAGACTTGGACTCATAAACACAATCTTGTGTATGTGGACAATGACATTGACACTTCAGTGAAAAGAAAAGAGTACAATCATTGCATTAAGAAAAGGAAGCAAGTACAATGCTTTATAGGAAAGTAGGAAACTGCAGTAGGCACCACTGTGCATATGGGATAGGTAAGCCTGCATGTCCTTAGCCCAGAAGCTCCATACAAAGAGGTTGTTTAGTGAGTGTGATTGCTGATTCTCAACACCCCTCCTCAATCACAACTAGAAAGGCACAAAGTGTGTAGAGGCTGTAATGAGAACCACCTGCAAAGTGTGGGCACACCACAAACATGGTAGACACCAAAGTTTGTCGCAGAAAAGGCTAAGTGTGGGCACCAAAACATGATGGACATCCAGAGGTTGTAACAGGGGCCTCACAAAGTGTACAGGGACTGTAATGCCAAGTTACATGAGGAGTTTACAAAGCTTATTATAGGAAGCATTAGGGCAAGGAAGTACAAGGCTTTTAAAATAGCCTATCAGAGTAATGAGAGTAGAAGGACTGATGAGTCTTGTCCTTCCGATCCTGGTGGTCTTCGTCTTCATCTTCTTCTTCATCTTTTGGTCCATGGTCTTCTTCTTCTTTCACAGCTACAAGATAGGCCTTTTGGGACCTCTTCCTAGCATGACAGAACTTCTCAGTATGTCCGGTCCTTTTGCAGAAGTCACAGAAGAGTGGTTCCTTTTTATCTTTGTATCTGTTGTTTACATATAACATTTGTTCATCCTTTGAAGTGCTGGGCTCTTCTTTGCTTTTAAGTTTCTTTTCTTCTTCTAACAAAGAGGCTTTAATATCAACAAGTTGAGGATCAGGCATATTGGTTAGAGTGGTTGATACATTATCATAGGCAGGAGGCAGACTTTTTAGCAAGACACCAATACAAACATCTTCATCCATTTTTAGCTTTATTCCTGCAAGTTGAGTAAGCAGGCTTTCCATGTAGTTCAGATGGGATGCTAGGGATGTATGAGGCTTCATATCAAGTCGGAAAAATTCAATTAATAGACCATATTTAGACGACTTTGACTGTGCACCAAATAGGGTATCCAATTTATCCCAAGTGTCATGGGACGTGTCACAGGCAACCACGTGATGAATGTAGCTGTCATCCAATTCCAGTTTGATGATGGCTTGTGCCTTGTCATCATTCTTCTGCCAAGTAACTGCAAGGTCCGCATATCGAGGTTTCTTCTCTTTGCCATTTGTGATGGCCCAAAGACCCTTCTTCATGAGGATGAGCTTGATGTGGGTTTGCCAAGTGTGGAACCTGACTCCTTTGAATCGAGCATTTGGAGAGTCTTTTCCCATGTTGAGGTTGCAAGATTAGTAGCAAATCAGTTTCCAAAATTCTCAGTTTGCAGCAAAGTTGGTTGTGTCATAAGACACAAGTGCTAAGAGCACTAGATGAGTGTCACTGGACACTATGTTTGTATCTTCTTCCTTGAGTCTTCAAATCTTCAATGGTTCTTCAAAAATGCTTCATAGATCTCCCTTCCTTGATTTGATGCTTGTCTTGTTGAGAAATTTAGTAGCTTAGTGAGATCTCCCCTCCTGGATTTAAGTGGCAAGAGAGAGAAGGTGAAGTGAGAGAGGAGCTTGAGCTCAAAAAGCTATGGTGGTCTTTTTTAGGGTTTTTGCACGACTGGTTTTTTGAGGATTCTAGCTCATAGCCTGAACCATAAGCCTCAAGATTCAAACTGAAGATAGCCTAAGTGATAGGCTTCAAAAGCCCTAAAGACCCAGGATGGATCGCGCTGCGCAGATGGGCATCGGGCTGTACGAACAGAAGGCGTGGTTTTTTGGACTGCGAACGACTGACGAATCACGCAATGCTAGATCTGTAGGTCACCAATGTTGGTGTTTGAAGTGACAGGATGCAGCGCCTTGAGTCAAGGAACATTTCTCCATAAGAAAGCAAGTGAAGATATGCCCTGTAAGTGGAGATCCAGCTCCTCCAACAGAGGTAGGTTGTAGGTTGGCTATGGCTGCCAAGGGGTAGAGAGTGAAAATGGAGTTGGAGATGAAGTCAAACACTTGAGTTGAGCTGGATAGAGATTATGAGAGACTAAGAGAGTAGAGAGAGGACCTGAAACATGCTAAGCCATGCTCAGCTGCGCTCTGATATCATGTGAGAGATACGGGATCTAGAGCATGGCAGTGAGTTATGGTGGATGGAATGAGAAGTGTGGACTCATGATGGAGAAGACAAAGATATTGTTTGTTACACAAGTGAATTAGATTCCAAGATTGAGACTTGGACTCATAAACACAATCTTGTGTATGTGGACAATGACATTGACACTTCACTGAAAAGAAAAGAGTATAATCATTGCATTAAGAAAAGGAAGCAAGTACAATGCTTTATAGGAAAGTAGGAAACTGCAGTAGGCACCACTGTGCATATGGGATAGGTAAGCCTGCATGTCCTTAGCCCAGGAGCTCCATACAAAGAGGCTGTTTAGTGAGTGTGATTGCTGATTCTCAACAGTGCTGGAGCTCTGTTATGAGTTGGGAACAGAGTACACAGATCTGTGAAACAGTCTTGAACTATTGGGAAAGTGAAAGGACAGCTTGCATTTGATTATCATTAAGCTATAAAAGCTCTTGGTTATGCCCAAAAGCATCAACAAGGCGTAGACATTTACTTGGAGGCCTTATATATATGTTCTCATGTGTTGGAGCTAGTTTTTTATGACTAAAATATTTAGATTTGGAAATATTTTAATGGCTGGAAACTGTCGTACACAGTGAATAGCAAGCATTGTATCTTGCTGAAGCAATACATGTCATTTTGGAGCTTCTATCACCTATATGGACTGACATATGCATGTTGAATGTATGGAGGATTGTGGAAAGCATTGGATGCTATTGAATACTCAAATCTGGACCTAAAATAATTGCCTTGATAGTGCTTGGGCTGGTTATGAACAGTCATGGTTATGAACAGTCATGTATTCCTTAACAGTGATTAATGAAGACATGTTGTCTATGCCTACCCAAATGCTCATGTATTGAACCTATCACTTCAAAGTGAATGTATGACATGTCTTGAAGATTTTTGGAGCTGAAATATATCTTGATTACCAAAGTATTCATTGTTTGTAATCTGTGAGCAGATTTATGTCACTTGTACTTTGCTCGATATGCACTACTTTGTGCTCAAATGGTTATGTTTGGACTGCCACATGTACTAGCAAATATTCAGGAGTTTTTGAGACATGTATGACATGTATGCACATTGATTTTGGCCTTGAAATTGCTGCTGGTTACTCACAGTTTACAGTTTTCAGACTGCATGTAATTACCCTGGCAGTGAGGTTGCAGGAGTATTGACTTCTATACCTACGGGTTAGACCACTTGTTTGTGGACTGTTTTGGGCTGTCATTGGGCTGAAATAACCTGGTTTTTTACTGCAATTAATTGTAGAAAAATATCATAAATAGTTAAAGACTGAACTTGGTCAGTCATACTTGTTGGCTTGCAGGTAGTCAAGCATCTAGCAGACATAGTCTATTGCATCATGGCTAATGCACATGGGACTGATAATATCACTCAGATAGTTGGAGAGAAGTTAGACAAAAAGAACTTTGCATTATGGAAATTCAGAATGAAGAACTTTCTAGTTGGCAGGGGTTATTGGGATCTATGTACAAGAGATGAGGCTGCTCCTGAGTTGCCTGCAACGAATCCAACTAATGAACAGAAAAGAGCTCATAGGCTATGGAATGAGAGAGCATGCAAGGTGCTGCATTGGTTCTCTCTATGTATATCTGATGCTATGGTAATTCAAATCACTGGATGTGAGACTCCGAAGGATGCTTGGGACAAACTGATGAAAATTTATGGAACCATGACACATGCACAAAAGATCCAGTTGAAACAGCAGTTCAACAAGTTGTCTAGGAATGGCAGGAGCATACAGGTGTATACCACGGAGATTAAGACCATAGCTGATCAACTTGCTACCATTGGCTCAAGTGTATCAGAAGATGATATGATTACTGTTGCCTTGAATGGATTAGAGAAAGAGTACAAAGCTTTTGACACATCCATTTCTGTTAGAGAAGAGCCCCCTATCTGGGAAGAGCTAGTTGCTTTGTTGCTGCATGAGGAGGTCAAACTTGGTTTGAATACAGGTTCCAGTGCATCTCAGAATAGAGACACGGTGTTATACTCTAGCTAGTGTGGTAGAGGATTTAGAGGTCGTGGTTCATTTCGAGGTTGTGGTGACACTCGTAATGCTTATGGACAGTAGCAGCAGCAGGGTAATTGGCATGGTGAAAATACACAAGGCCAGTGTGGATCTGGCAGGTTTAGAGGCAGGGGGAGATCACCTTGAGGTAGAGGTGGTGGATCTGGTTCATGGCAGTCATCTGATCAGTCCAACAGGGACAAGGATTGCCATTATTGCGGTAGGTATGGGCACATTGCAAAAGATTGTTACAAGAAGCAGGGAAATATGAAGGCAAAGGGCAGACAGCATTGGCACTATGCATCTTCCAGTGGTGCTCATGATGAGCAAGTTGATAGACTCTTTGCCATGCAGCATGTATCCAAAAATACATCGAGACATAATAGAGATGATATATGGTACATTGAATTTGGAGCGTCAAACCACATGACACTGCATGGAGAGTGGTTTGATGAGATGGTTGCAGGTACACATGGTCATGTATGTACTGGGGATGACACCCAACATGACATAAAGCATAAAGGGTTTGTTCCTCTCATGATGCCTGATGGCAAGAAGAACCGACCATAACAAAGAATCTTTTGTCTATGGGTCAAATGGTAGAACAGAATCTGCAAGTGAGATTTAACAAAGATGGATGTTTCATTGAGGAGTATGAAAATGGCTGCAAGTTAATTGCCAAGGGCAGAAGGGATGGTAGGATGTTTACATTGGATGCGACCATTCCGGGACTTAAGGAAGCCATGTTTGCTCATGATGAGAGTGCCATTCGCGATGTAGAGATTTGGCACAAGCAGATTGGACATGTCAATGTACAAAAGCTGAAATCTATGCAGCAGAAGGAAGTAGTACTTGGATTACCCAAATTCATTGCAAAAGGGTATGCGCAACAGTATGGTCTTGATTATGAGGAGACATTCAGCCCTGTAGCAAAGATGGCTACAGTTAGAACTGTGATTGCTTTGGCAGCAGCAGCTAGAGGCTGGAAAGTATGGCAGATGGACGTAAAGAATGCCTTTCTGAATGGAGAGTTATAGGAAGAAGTTTACATGGAACAACCTAAAGGCTATGTGCATCCAGAATTTCCAGTACATGTATGCCAGCTGAAAAAGGCATTGTATGGGCTGAAACAGGCACCCAGAGCATGGAATGCTTGCATCAGCAGTTATTTGCAGCAACATGGTTTCCGATTCGGTGATGCTGATCATAGTTTGTTTGTGAAGAAGACAGATCGTGGCTATGTATTCCTAGTTGTCTATGTTGATGACTTGATCGTTACAGGAGATGATGAAAGCGGGATTGCTAAAGTAAAGACATGTTTATAGGCTGAGTTTAAGGTCAAGGACCTAGGAGAGCTGAAATATTTTTTAGGGATTGAGGTTGTCTCTACACCTCAAGGCATATGGCTGCTACAGAAGGAGTATGCTCAGGACATGTTACAGAAATATGGTATGGCTGATTGCAAGCCTATGGATACGCCTTTAGAGCAGAATGTCAAGCTACAAATTGATGTTGGGATAGAGATTGAGAATGTTACCATGTACAGATAGATGGTAGGCAACTTGATCTATCTCACGATCACTAGACTTGACTTGAGTTATGCTGTGGGGTTGATCAGTCAGTTCATGCAGAAGCCTCGCAAACCACACTTGGATGCAGTCAGGAGAATTCTGAGATATGTAAAGAGTACCACAGATCATGGGTTTTTTTATGCATATGCGAAACCCCTTGACTTGATGGGGTATACTGATGCTGACTAGGCTAGTTGCACTTATGACAGGAGGTCAACCAGTGGCTATGCATTTGGATTGGGTAGTAGCATGATCAGTTGGCAGAGTAAGAAACAACCTACAGTTGCACTGTCCATTATGGAAGCACAGTATCATGGTGCGGCCTTAATAGCCTGTGAAGCTATGTGGTTACAGAAGTTGCTAAATGACTTGGGAGTACACTTGGACAGCAAAGTAAGGCTGTACTGTGACAATTTAAGAAGTGTCATGTTAGCAAGCAATCATGTTTATCATGCAAGATTGAAACACATTGAGGTTCACTACCATTTCATCAGGGAAATGGTTTTAGCATATTAGATTGACTTGGAGCATGTGAAGACTGAAGACTAGGTAGCATACATCTTTACCAAATCACTTGGTAAAGATAAGTTCATTCACTTTAGATAGCTACTTGGAGTGATGCAGATGATTTGAGTTTTGTTTTGAGGTTGAGGGGGAGTGTTAGAGGTCAAGCTCACTTCAGTTTGTCTTTATGAGTGACCGACATCTGTGACAGCTAATGTGTGTGTACAGCTATCTCCATGTGACTACATTAAATAAGTCGGGTGTGTGTTAGTCAGTGACCTGACTAGAGTTAGTCAGTTAGGTCTACACCTAGTCTAGTTTACTTTTACATTGTATTGTGTGCTTCTCAGTTAGTTCTTGAATAATGAAGAAAACACAATGAGAGCCTGAAGGCTCATGGATATGAAGTATTCCCTATCTCTCTCTCCCATTAAGCCTTCAAGATACAATCTGATGATGGGGATCTGATCTTTGAGGTCAAGAGAGGCCACCAAAGATGCCATGACTGATTTTCATGGGTCTCAGATGATCTTGCTTCAATCTAGGCCTCTTGTCAAACTGAGAAAGGGAGGAGATTACTGGAGTCTTTTTTTGAGATTGAGGAGGAGAATTAAGGCTTTGTTTTGTGATTTTAGCATCTCCCAATTTGGGGAGAGAAAGTGAAAATATAGCGTTTTTTTTTTTGTTTTAAAAAAAGGGGGGGCATTGGCTTGTTCTTCGTCTTCTTCTTTCTTAATCTTTCTTTTTTCCTAAAGCTTTAAGCTTTAAACTTTCTCTTACTTCCTAAGTTTTAAATATGCTTAGTCAATTCTAGCTTACAGATCAAGACTTTCTGTAATATTTCCACGCAATAAAAGTTAGTTGGTTAGTTCGACTAAAGACTAACTAAGGTAAAAACTGACTAGCATTAATAGCTAATAATTTTCATTCAATTAAAAATATAAACACGCAATTAATGTGATGCATGTGAATATGATTCTTCACCGTGATGATTATAACCTACGATTTAATAATAGAGCAACCTGGGTTTGGAGTGATGTTGTGATTCCCATGGTATTGATGCCTGATGAACCATTTGCGATTGCGGTGCCACCTTGATTCGAACCTCCATCCACACTTGCAAGGTTTCCAGCCATCTTTGTGGAACTACGCTTCGGGGCCATACTCAAAGACGCGTGTACGAGAGATAGAATTCCCGTACTCTCCTATGCAAAATTCTTGCCACCTCTCCTTGAGTGGAGGAAGAGATTGAAGGGGGGAGGGGCGTATTCCCGGAGATGTCGAGAGGGGTGTGTGACCTCTCTTTAAGGAGGGGGTGAAGAAGCTTCCAGAAGCTTCTCTCTCTTCTCTCTCTTTCTCTCTCTCTCTCTCTCTCTCCTTCTTCTTCTTCTTCTTCTTCTTCTTCTTCTTCTTCTTCTTCTTCTTCTTCTTCTTCTTCTCTCTCTCTCTCCCTCTTCTTCTTCTTCTCTTCTTCTCCTTCTCTCTCTCCCTCTTCTTCTTCTTTTTCTTCTTCTCTTCTTCTCCTCTCTCTCTCTTTCCCTCTTCTTCTTCATTTCTTCTTCTCCTTCTCTCTCTCTTCTTCTTCTTCTTCTTCTCTTCTTCTCCTTCTCTCTCTCCCTCTTCTTCTTCTTCTTCTTCTTCTTCTTCTTCTTCTTCTTCTCTACTTCTCCTCTCTCTCTCTCTCTCTCCTTCTTCTTCTCCTTCTCTCTCTCCCTCTTCTTCTTCTTCACGATGAACACGGGGGGGGGGATTCCTGATCACGGCCAGGGGGTGACCGTGCCTATTGAGGACGACGAGGGGGGACTGCTTCCGTTGGAGGGGAGGGCACAGTCCATGAGAGGGAGGAGGGGGCGTGGCAGCAGCACCAGGGGGGAAGGGCGTTGTTTAGGACCAGGGAAGAGGGGGGGCACTGTCCCCTTATATGGCAGGGGGAGGTGGTAAAGGGGAGGGGGGGAAGACCACCCCTCCCACTTGGGGGGCTGCATGCCCCCCTCTCCTTCATTACTCTCTCTCTCTCTCTCTCTCTTTGTCAGCATAGGGGGAGAGAGGGAGGGAGTAAAAAATTTTAAAAAAATTTAAGGGGGTTTCGCATGGGGGAAGGCGCGGGGGCACGGGGGATATTACAAAAGGAGGGAATATTAAGTAAATTCTACTCTTTGGCCCCAAGGGGGAGAGTGAATATGCGATGGAATTATTGTCGCATCTATTATTGTATTGTTTGGAAAAAAATACAATTAGTTTTGTTGGTTGATTGAACAACACCCTAAATGTTTTTCTTTCAATCAAGGGATTGTTGCATTGTGATTTGGATAAATATTCCAAGGTTTGTGTTGATGGCAAATGCATGGCAGGGGTCTGTAATGACAAGTTGCCATGGGAATAAAGGAATGTTTTTCTAAAATATGATATTATGGCTGATTGCTTTGATTTTGCTTGAATTTTAATTAGATTAATTAAGGAAGGATATTTTGCACGCATGGATCATCTCCAAGGTCACATCACAGATTATCGCGAGAGGGCACTGCTCGATTCACAGGCCGATGGTCGAGTGGTGAAAAGGCCAACCACGGAAATGGCATCTCACTCCTAGACCGCTTGTGGGTGAGGTGGAGCTCTGGACACCCCTTGCCTGTCTAGAATGGAGTTGGAGATCCCCGTGAGCCCAACGTCTGGGACGTTGGAAGATCCTATTCTAGATAAAGGATGGAAATATCGGTGCCATGAGACTTGGATCGGGTACTTCTGTTGGACAGAAGGGATACATAATTCTTCTATATGGGCAGGAGACAAAGAGTAACTTAAAGATAAGTTAAGGAACTTGTTTGATAAAAGGACTGCTTGTTTTGTTTTTGTGTATGTGTTGTAAATTATGTGAACGAACTCTGTGCCCTAAAAGGCTTAATTAAGGAAGCTGGTTTTAAATGTCACACATAAATGTGGTAGGACCTAATTAGACAACTAAAGCTATCAAGGGAAGTGGGTGGACGGAATCCCCCGACGGGTCCATCCTATGGCTGGGTGGTCCCAAAGAACTGGGAGGCTTCTCACAAGGATTTACCATCGGATGACTTTAGGTATTGTTAAGTTAGAACCCGATTCATGTCGTTTTAGGAGACCGGAATGGGACTATGCCCTACAGGCAGAGAGGTTGAGCGGTGCATCCCTCTCGTTTCCCATTCTCTCTGAACCAAGTGCAACATAAATCTGCTTCGACTCTGTTGTTTCTACTCAAAGTGGATCATCTGGAGCTCGACGCTAGCTACTTCCTAGACACTTGGCTAATAGGAAAGAAACCCTGACTTCAGGTCAGTCCTAAGTGGGAACGGCCAGATACTTTCGCTTCGGGGCAGACTCGAGAAGACCTAGATCGCAAACCTTGTGACATTCCTTGCGAGTGCCAGGTGGCGCTTTCTAGACTCCCCTCCCGATGGGCTGCTAAGACGTGTCCCACAAGTGGTCTAGCGGACACGTTACACTTCCATTTGTATGGTGATTTTTCGTGAAGGATGCCCATAGATCTTATTGGCCTTGGAAGGTGCCGAATTATGAATTTTGAGTTATTTTATTCAAGACTTCCTCTATTTAATGGTCTAGAATTCTCCAAACCTAATTAGGAGAAGTCAAGAAGTGCTAAATTTTCAAAGCCTCTATCGATACTTCTATAACCTTATTCAAGAAGCATGCTCCATGATTAGATACAAGTTCTTTGGATGGACTAAAATAGCAAACAATCTATTCAAGAATGAAATTGGTTGTTTCCTTAGCATTATCCTTCATTATAGCATGTATTTTAGACCACTCCATGAAATAGTTGGTTGCCACAATGATATAATGCTTCCACATGGTAAATGAAGAATGTATAGGTCCAACAAAATCAATGCTCCATTTTTCAAATGTCAAAGTTAATAGAATGAGCTTTAGTGGATCACTTATGACTTTTCCTAGCACCGTGCCTCTGATAGATATCACAATGCTTCACATAGTCAAAAGCATCTTGGAAAACCATCAGGCACCAATATCCAGCATGTAAAGACTTCTACCATCCAATGAAATGACCCCCACATGCTAAATTATAGCATTATTTTTTAGAACATTACATCAACCCACAAAGCATAAGGAAGCAATTGTGGCCACTCTTTTATCTTCTCTCCACATGCTTTTGCCAATGCATTCACAATAGGTGGATGACCTCTTTCACTTTTTCCATTTCCTTCAGGATTATAGGCTGAAGTTAAAGCAAGCTGTATCCCCAACCGTGCAAAGAAATCATGAGCTTCATCTGCATCTAACTCACCCCTATCTGCTGTAATTTTTCCCACACAGCCATATCCACAAACGTGAATCTTATTTTTCCTTAATTTTCGGCACTCAAAATCCATTTTTCCCCTATTTTTCCCCATTTTTCTTGTGTTTTTTGCAAAATTAAATGACTGAAAATCCAAAATGAGTTGTGGGCTGTGGCCCTTAGGTTCATTTGCAGCAAAATCACAAATTTAGTTGGCGTGTCTTAGTATATTTTCCATTTATATCTCAAAAACACCCAATTTTTCCATATTTCACGTGTTTACGGGTTTTGATCTTTTGCCCCTATTGGCTCATTCAAACACACTCGATAGACTAAATTCATGTTAGAACCCCCATTAAAATTACTAGAAGTTGAGATCTCAATGGTGGAGGTTTCCTCAAGTGCCTCCCATTTTGTAATGGGGGGTAAAGCCCTTCATTCAATGGGCACTCAGGGTAAGCATCCAATATCATTCTTTTTGGTTCATGCCCAAAGATTAGCTGACCAGCTAATCTTTAGGATGTGTACCAAATAATCAGATTGTAAGATCCACATCCATCCAAGCAACAACTAATAGCTTGGTCTCCTAGAAAATTGGATCACACAAAAGTCAACAATGCACTCAATGTGAGCTACTATCACATGAACTTGAGATACCACTCCCTCTCGTTGTCTTAAATTGTCATTGGCCATTTTTAGGATAGTGGTGATATCCTTTTGGATGGGTAAACCTAGCCTCTCCAATAAATCCATATTCATAATTTTTATAGATGAGCTTGGGTCTATTACTGTGCTTTCAATCAAGATGTCATCCATGTAAGCTTCACCCTAGGGCAATGTTTCTTCACATGCTCCCACCATTTGCTGCCCACTTGGTTGACACCAATAGGCTTTACCACCCATAACCCATTCGTACGATTTTCTTGAATTCCTTGCAAACATTAGGTAATAGTCGATTAGTTCTAGCAAATTCAGATCTGGCTAAACTTCACATAAAGCATTCATAAATCAAACTCCCAAAAGTTTACTATTACTTTTTCCTCTTTCTATGACATCCCCTCTTTTGGTTTATTAATGGTCTTAGTATTCTCCACTTTCAATTTGTATTTTCTTTTAACCATATGCTCCTTTAAAGCATCATTATGTTTAAGAGGAGCCTACCTAGGTATTGGCATCCATGAATTTCTTGTCAACCACACTAGGCTTAGGGTTAGCTTTGCTTGTATTAGGGTCATCCTTTTGATCTTCTTTCAATTTTTGACCTCTAATAACCACTCTAACATTGTGAGAAGCTACATTCTCATTTATTGAAAGCATCTCTATTAAGTTAACCCTGGTCCACATTTCCTCTAGGGTAACTTTTTCCCTTTGCAAGACCTACTTAAGGCCATCCCCTTGAGTATTTCCATTCTTTGCATAATGACTCTGTAATATCTCTCCTGTGCCTCCCCCATGAAAACCCCCCTTTTTAAAATTTTAAAATTGGTTTAAATTTTTTTACCTCTCTCTCTCCCCCTGAGCCGACAGCATGGCGTGGAGAGAGAGAGAGAGAGAGGGAGAGTACGAGTGGGAGAGGGGGCATGCACCCCCAAGTGTAGGGGTGGCGGCTGTTAAACGGCCGTCTCACCCTCATGAACCACCCCCTCCCCACTATTTAAGGGGAGAGCCCTCCCCCCCCCCCCCCCCCCCCCGCGGTGGTCTTCAGCAGCGTCGCCCCCTGCTCCGCCTACACGTCACGCACCCCCCTCCCCGCCTGACATGCAGCGCCACCCCCCAGGCTGCTAGGACCGCCGCCACCCCGATCATCATCGTTTTCGTCTCCATCATGATGCTGTCAGGGTCCCCCTCTCAGAAAACAAGAAATTAAAAAAAGTAATGTTCTTGTTGCATCTGCATATAGGTTAAATATAAATTGCGATGTTCTTGTGCACCAAAAGGTTTGCATTGGGTAATTTGCATTGGAAAGAATGAATTATGTTGTATACAATGCATTTGTGCAATAAAAAAACCCCTTATGATGACCGTAAATAGGTTAATTCATAGAAAGATGTTTAATTAATGAATAGATAGTTGCTATGGGGACGAATAAAAGAATTATATTTTATTTAGAATTCGCATAAGCAACTGCATTCTTATTCATGTGACTTGCATGGGAAAAGAAAAAGGTTATGTTTTTATAACATTATAAATTTACGTAGCATAACTTGCATGCATAAGCAACTTGCATGCATAAGTAGATGTATAAAAAGAAAAAGGGGTTATATTTCATTTGATGAAAAGCATATAATACGCATGAAATGACAGTTACATTCAATATGAAAGATAGGTTAAGTTAAGTTAAAATGTTGCTTAGTATTGCACTTGTAGAGTTAATCCAGCATTCTCGTACTTAGATCGTTCTATGTTGCGAGTAAGAGAGGATACCAGGCCCTAGGGCATGAATACTAGTAATATCGACAAAGGGATGTAATTCCTCAAGATAAGCACTGCTACCAATCTCGTGCAACTAGTCTGCAAGGTCAGATGCTATTGCAACTAAATCATAAGATGCTACTACTACATCTTAGGCCAAGGGAGGCGAGATCTAATTACAAGCTAGATTTGTTAAGAAGTCGAGTAGTCGCCCTACTACAACTCTCTCTCTTGGGGACCAATTTGTAAAACTTAGGGAAATTGTGAATTGCCAAGAAGCAAATTGACCAATCGAGGATGACGGGGTTGTCCAAGATCTATTTTACAAGGAAACCTAAGATAAGGATAATTGGGGTCGGTAGGGTACAAACCCTAACCCTAAGAAAAAGGGAAAACAAGAAACCTAGCTTGCCAAGCCCTTGGAATCTTGCCAAGTTGCCAACGATCCAGGATCAAATGCTGGGAGTATTCAGGGAAAAGGAATCACACCTTAGCAATTGGTCTTACAAACGACCACAGAAATTATCGTGATTGTACACTTAGGTACATTGTTGAACTTCTTTGCTCAGGGAACTAATTCAAGGCCAAACACTTAATGCTTGAGGTTAATAGCATGGAGGGAGAGGTAGGTTCAGTTACCTCTGACTGCCTACCTGGCCCTATCCAAGGGGGCTATTATCCGCGCCAGGTACATGGACCGAACCCGCTGTGAGAGGTCTCTTCGTGGGTGCTGCTTGAAGCGGGAGGACACTTGGGTGCTAGGGAAGGCTCTGGCTGTAAATTCCCTACCTCTGGATCCCGCACAAGAGGCTGACATGACTCGAGATGGGATCTCAAGGCCCGTGTACTAGTCTATGGGTGAAACTTGGAGCAGCAATCCTGTTGATTGTTGCTGGGATAGCCTTCGGGCATGATACTTGATGTATTCCAAGACTATGATAAATAAAGGTCAAATATTTTGAAAATAAACTTGCTTGAAATTGTTTTTTTAAATGTTAGTGCCTAAGTTACGTGAAGAAACCTGTGTCTAAATTGATTAATTAAGGAAGGTACCTTTGCATGTCAAACATAATGTGGTAGGTAATTAGATAGCTAAGAAACCCGAGGAAAGTGCAGTGGATGTGGCTTGGGTCCGTCCTACGGAAGGGTGGTCCCGGTTAGCTGGGAACTTTTCTCAAAAGACGTGATAACGAGAGTGTGAAGACCTAGAGTCAGTAGAGTGAGAATCCCGATTTATGTTATTTTAAGGGAGCGGAATGGGACTATGCCTTATGGGCAGAAAGGTTGAGCTTTGCATCCCTCTCGTTTCCCATTCTCCATGAACCAAGTGCTGCATAAATCTACCTCGATTCTGTTGTTGTTCCGCAAAGTGGTTCATCTGGAGCTCAATGCTAGCTACTTCCTAGAGACTTGGCTGATAGGAAAGAAACCCTAACTTCAGGTCGGTCCTAAGTGGGAATGGCCAGATACTTCCACTTCGGGGCAGACTCAGGAAGACCTAGATCACAAACCCTGTGACATTCCTTGGGAGTGCCAGGTGGCACTTTCTAGACTCCCCTCCCAATGGGCTGCTAAGACATGTCCCACAAGTGGACAAGCGGACACGTTACAGTTGGTATCAGAGCGAACCAACGAGATCCAAAGATTATAAGGAAAGTTAATGGAGGGAAATAAAGGGAATAAGGGGGTAAACACGGGAGGGTGAGTAGAACAGAGCAGTGTTTTCTATTGAAAACATTTCTTTACTCACTTATGGATGTTGGGTTGCAGAGTCACAAAGCATGGAGTAAGTTCTTGCTATTCCAAGTCATGTTTATGACTGCAATGCATGCTTCGAATTATCGTCAAAAGCTTGGCATGATGAATATTTTGGACCGCATCTATAATCCTTTGCCCCTGTATGAGGAGCGTAGTTGGACGAGAGACTCAAGAATATACTACATAGCAGCCCACCAACTCGTGTTCAAACCAACTTGAAGAGAATCAAGTGGATGGAGGATTTAAAGATCGTGAAGCTATTCATCTTTTTCGAAGCTCGCATAAACGTAACTTTGCATGCTAACGGTCGGCAAGTCAAGCAGAACAAGTATGTCTATGAAGAAGTGACTTGGGTGATCTCTGCTGCTAGAATCAAAGTGTTAGGGCGCTATAAGAAGAACGGGTATCAAAGGAAGGGATACCCCAAGCTTCCTATGACTTAACGTTTCCTGAAAATCCATGACCCCACTCCATATTATTATTCCTCCATGTAGCCGATTGTAACACAATCCTATTTTCCCCAAACTGATGTATCAATTAGCCTACCCTACTTATCCAAAATAAATGTACTCAAAGGGATATGCCCTCCTGAATAAATAAGACTTTTTACAATTGTCTATCTTGATCATAAATGTTAACTAAGGTGTTCAGTGATTGAATCACTTAGCTAAAAAGTTGTGCTAGTCATATTAATGTAATATGAGAATGTATAATCAGATGTTAACGTAAAGAATCTTATTGTTCAGACGCGACCCCAAGCACTGGTTCTAAATCCGACTCCTGCACTAAGTCTAGCTGTGGCTCAAGAAAAGAAATTCCTTCTCAAACAAATTAAGACACCCAAGTTTGATGGCAAGGGAAGGACTATTCAAGCCGACACCGAGATCTGGATTGAGTCCATGAAGGACTATTTTGAGGCAACAGGAACTGCACCTGCTAACCAAGCCATGCTCGCCAAACTTAAGCTAACAGGCAAAGCGAGACTTTGGTGGAAACTGTGGTGCAGAGACCAAGCGATCTTGGAGGGGACAGTCACTTGGGATAAGCTTAAGGAAGTTGTGTGAGGGAGTTATCTACCACCTGCCTACCGCACACAAAAGATGAATAAATTCTATGACTTGAAGTAGCTAGGATTATCCCTTGAAGCATATTATTCAAAGTTTGTTTCACTCCTAAACTATGCACCTCCAATGGATATGACACAACAGGTGTCAAAATTTTGTATTGGGTTGAATCCACCCATAAACACTCGATTGGAATCAATGCGCCCAACGGACCTACAAGATGCACTCATTCGAGCTTCTCCAATAATACAGGAGATGTAGACCAAACCAAGGAACAACAGGATTTGGCCTTACAAAGATTAGAATAAGGGCATGTCTAAGGCTGAGACTAAGAGAGCACAGGGTCAGAATCAGGGCCAAAGAAAGAAAGCTAGGGTCAATACTGTCAACAACTTTGTTCCAACACAAAGCAATGATCACAATCCATGTTGCTTCCATTGCAACAAGCCCGGACACTTCAAGAGGGAGTGTCCCAATCTTGGCAAAGGGCATCGCCAGGGGCAATTCCAAGGTCAAAATAGAGCCACTCATGGCCAAGGAACCACCATTATGGCCAGAGGGAGAACATCCAGTGTTTCCAACAAGCAGCTGGACAATGAAGAAGATCCATCCATGTATTCTGACATTGAGAGGGCAACGGTTTAGGCCACTCTTCACAAGAAGGGTCCAAATCGCCAATTCTTGGTGATTTAAACTCCATCAGAATATCAAGGTAAAAGTTTCAAAACCTTGATTGACTGTGGCAGTACACATTCCATCTTACCAATTTGTGCAAAGAGATTAGGGATAGCCACAATAGATGCACCTACCTTACTTGTGGAATTAGCAAATGGTCGTGAGGTCACTTGTACTAGGCAAACTACTCAGGTGAAATTCCTACTAGGTGGGAAGCCAACTTTTATGAGATTCAAGGTAATGAACCTAGGTGTCCACAAATGTTTACTCGGAATGGATTGGCTAATACCTAATGATTCCCACATCCATTGTGGGAAGGGCCAAGTCTCCTTCCATAATTCTGAAGGGAAACTAGTCACGACTCAAGGTGAGACTGGTAAGCCAAAAACACAGTTGGCAAAAGCAACATGGATAATAAAAGGTATTCAAAATAGTCTACGTGTCTATCTGATTAAACTGAATAAGCTACATCAGAATCAGGAATCTGGAGAAGAACCTTCACGGTTAAAGGAATACGCAGATGTATTTCCTAAAGATCTAACGGAACTTCCTCCCCAAAGGGAAGTCGACCACAAAATCAAACTTGTGCCAGGAGCTACACCGGTCGCAAAGAGGCCATATAAAATGTTCATCCCGAAAGCTATCAAGCTGAAAGAGCAACTCAAGCAACTATTAGACCAAGGCTACATCCATCCTAGCAGTTCACCATGGGGAGCTCCAGTGTTGTTCCAAAAGAAGAAAGATGGAACGCTTCGCCTATGCATTGACTACAGAGGGTTGAACCAAGCAACCATCAAAAATAAATACCCCATTCCAATAATAGATGAATTACTTGACTGTCTTCAAGGAGCAAAGATCTTCTCAAAGATAAATCTCAGATCTGGATATTATTAGATAAGGATCAAAGAAGAAAATATTTCGAAGACTGCATTCAGTACAAGGTATGGACACTTCGAATTCCTAGTGATGTCATTTGGGCTGACGAATGCTCCTACTACCTTCAATAGGTTAATACATGATATCTTTAGGCCCTATCTTGATGACTTTGTACTCTTCTTTTTTGACGATACCCTAGTCTACTCAAAACAGGGAAAGGATCATGAACCCCAGCTTCGCATTGTTCTTGAAACAATGAGAGCACACAAGCTTTATGCCAAGAAGAAGAAGTGCGTATTTTTCAAGCGACAGATTGAATATCTGGGATTCATTGTCTCAGTAGAAGGAATTTCAATAGATCCATCTAAGGTCAGAGACGTTCTGGAATGGCCAACACCAACTTCTGTCAAAGAAATACATAGTTTTCTTGGGTTGACAAGGTGGTACAAAATTTTCATCAAAGATTATGCTTTGGTTGCAGCACCTCTGACTAATCTACTAAAGAAGCAAGTAGCAATTGTATGGTCACATGTTGAATAGACTAGCTTTAACAAACTAAAGCAACGCTTAGTATCAGCACCCATCCTGAAACTTCTTGATCTTAGTAAGGAGTTTGAAGTGGTAACTGATGCTAGCGCACTTACTTTAGAATGTGTACTTATGCAAGAAGGTCATCCTGTAGCATATTCTTCAAGAAAAGCATGACATGGAGCTATTGGCTATCATCCATGCTCTCAAACTTTGGAGACATTACTTGCTAGGTAACAAATTTTCCTTAGTAACAGACCACAAGAGTCTTAAATAGATTTTCACTCAGAATGAGTTCAATATGAGGCAACATCGATGGATCGAAGTGCTGGAAGAATATGATTTTGAAATCAAACATAGGCCTGGGAAAGAGAACGTAGTTGCCGATGCACTCAGTTGCAAGGCATTTCTAAATTCTCTCATTTTGCAAGATCCATCAACAGCAAGGTCTCTAGCCACAAAGGTATCAATGTCAAACAACCCGATTCTTGAGCTAGCAAAAGAAGGGCCATATCATGACCCGGTCTATCAGAAAATGCTAAGGGAGATCCCCATCAAGGATAAGACCTGCAGCTAAAGATGAAGTATCAAGAATTCTCCATCAGTAGTGGAATTGTATACTTTAGGACAAGATTATGTATCCCTGCAAGCCAAACTCTGTCCTTTGACACATTAGATTTCAACTCTCTTGTTGGTTATTCTTAGTCATTTGCTACTTATTTGCTACTGATCTTGCAACCTCGACATGGGAAAAGACTCTCCAAATGCTCGATTCAAAGGAGTCGAGTTTCATACCTGGCAAACCCGCATCAAGCTCATCCTGATGAAGAAGGGTCTCTGGGCCATCACAAATGGCAAAGAAAAGAAACCTCGAGATACGGACCTTGCAGTTACTTGGCAGAAGAATGATCACAAGGCACAAGCCATCATTAAGCTGGAATTGGATGACAGCTACATCCATCATGTGGATGCCTATGACACGTCCCATGACACTTGGGACAAATTGGATACATTATTTGGTGCACAGTCAAAGTCGTCTAAGTATGGTCTATTGATTGAATTTTTCTGACTTGATATGAAGCCTCATACATCCCTGGCATCCCATCTGAACTACATGGAAAGCCTGGTTACTCAACTTGCAGGGATAAAGCTAAAAATGGATGAAGATGTTTGTATTGGTGTCTTGTTAAAAAGTCTGCCTCCTGCCTATGATAATGTATCAACCACTCTAACCAATATGCTTGATCCTCAACTTGTTGATATTAAAGCCTCTCTACTAGAGGAAGAAAAGAAACTTAAAAGCAAAGAAGAGCCTAGCACTTCAAAGGATGAACAAATGTTATATGTAAACAACAGATACAAAGGTAAAAAGGAACCGCTCTTCTGTGACTTCTACAAAAGGACCGGACACACTGAGAAGTTTTGTCATGCTAGGAAGAAGTCCCAAAAGGCCTATCTTGCAGCTGTGAAAGAAGAAGAAGACCATGAACCAAAAGATGAAGATGAAGATGAAGATGAAGACCACCAGATCGGAAGGACAACCCTCATCAATCCTTCTACTCTCATTACTCTGATAGACTGTTTTAAAAGCCTTGTATTTCCTTGCCCTAATGCTTCTGGTCATAAGCTTTGTAAACTCCTCATGTAACCTGGCACTACAGTCCCTATACACTTTGTGAGGCCCCTGTTACAGCCTCTGGATGTCCATCATGTTTTGGTGCCCACACTTAGCCTTTTTTGTGATAGCCTCTGGTGTCTACCATGTTTGTGGTGTGCCCACACTTTGCAGGTGGTTCTCATTACAGCCTCTACACACTTTGTGCCTTTCTAGTTGTGATTGAGAAGGGGTGTTGAGATTTAGCAATCACACTCACTAACAATCTCTTTGTATGGAGCTTCAGGGCCAAGGACATGGAGGCTTACCTATCCCATATGCACAGTGGTGCCTACTGCAATTTCCTACTTTCCTATAAAGCAATGTACTTGCTTCCTTTTCTTAATGCAATGATAGTACTCTTTTCTTATCAGTAAAGTGTCAGTGTCATTGTCCACATACACAAGATTGTGTTTATGAGTCCAAGTCTCAATCTTGGAACCTAATTCACTTGTGTAACAAATAGTGTCTTTGTCTCCTACATCATGAGTTTTCTCTTCTCCTTCCATCCACCATAACTCACTGCCATGTCCTAGATCCCGCTCATTCCGACACAGATGCTATTGCAACTAAATCATAAGATGCTGCTACTACATCTTAGGCCAAGGGAGGCGAGATCTAATTACAAGCTAGACTCGTTAAGAAGTTGAGTAGTCGCCCTAACACAACTCTCTCTCTTGGGGACCGATTTGTCAAACTTAGGAAAATTGTGAATTTCCACGAAGCAAATTGACCAATCGAGGACGACGGGGTTGTCCAAGATCTATTTTACAAGGAGACCTAAGGTAAGGATAATTGGGGTCGATAGGGTACAAACCCTAACCCAAAGATAAAGGGAAAACAAGAAACCTAGCTTGCCAAGCCCTTGGAATCTCGCCAAGTCACCAATGATCCACGATCAAATGCTGGGAGTATTTGGGAAAAAGGAATTACACCTTAGCAATTGGTCGTACGAACGACCACAGAAATGATCGTGATTGTACACTTAGGTGCATTGATGAACTTCTTTGCTCAAGGAACTAATTCAAGGCCAAATACTTAATGCTTCAGGTTAATAGCCTGGAGAGAGAGATAGGTTCAGTTACCTCCGACTGCCTACCTGGCCCTATCCAAGGGGGTTGTTAGCTGCGCTGGGTACATGGACCGAACCTACCACAAGAGGTCTCTCTGTGGGTGCTGCTTGGAACGAGAGGACGCTTGGGTGCCAAGGGAGGCTCTGGCTGTAAATTCCTTGCCTCTGGATCCCGCACAAGAGGCCGACGTGACTCGATATGGGATCTCGAGGCCCATGTACTAGTCTATGGGTGAAACTTGGAGCAACAATCCTGTTGATTGCTAGGATAGCCTTCGAGCATGATACTTGATGTATTTCAAGACTATGATAAATAAAGGTTAAATATTTGGAAAAGGAACTTGCTTGACATTGTTTTTTTTAATGTCAGTGCCTAAGTTACGTGAAGGAACATGTGTTTAAATTGATTAATTAAGAAAGCTACCTTTGCATGTCAAACATAATGTGGTAGATAATTAAATAACTAAGCAACTCGAGGAAAGTGCGGTGGACGTGACTTGGGTCCGTCCTATGGAAGGATGGTCCCGGTTAGCTAGGAACTTTTCTCAAAAGATGTGATAATGAGACTGTGAAGACCTAGAGTTAATAGAGTTAGAATCCTGATTTATGCTGTTTTAGGGGAGCGGAATGGGACTATGTCTTATGGGTAGAAAGGTTGAGCTTCGTATCCCTCTCGTTTTCCATTCTCCATGAACGAAGTGCAGCATAAATTTGCTTCGACTCTGTTGTTCCTACGCAAAGTGGTTCATCTGGAGCTCGACGCTAGCTACTTCCTAGAGACTTGGCTGATAGGAAAGAAACATTGACTTCAGGTCGGTCCTAAGTGGGAACGGCCGGATACTTTTGCTTCAGGGCAGACTCAGGAAGACCTAGTTCACAAACCCTGTGACATTCCTTGCGAGTGCCAAGTGGCACTTTCTAGACTCCCCTCCCAATGGGCTGCTAAGACGTGTTCCACAAGTGGACAAGCGGACACGTTACAGATTAATAGGCCTAGGTTATTGACTAGCTTGTTGGAGAGAACTAATCCTAATCCAATAATTATTGGCCATATGGCTTGACTTCCCACATGTGTCACACCACATAAGGGCAATTCCATGGGAGGTGTTGATCACCATATCACTTGTAGCTAAACCTTGATGGACCTGTATCATTAGGCTTCCTAGTGTCCATTAGGTTTTGTTGACGCTTTCAGAAATTAACACCCATAACGATTCAATGGTATTGTTCTATGATCATATCAATATAATGTTTTATCATATCCTTTACTTCCTCTACAATATTTGATATCGAGGATTCATACCTAGAGGCCTCAAGAGCCACCCTTGCACTAGGTTTTACAATTTGTAAAGGAGATGCTACTTGTATAGACCCTTGGTTTGAGACAAGGACCTGCACACTACTCATAGATGTCATAAGCCTTAGTTGTGGGCCATATTTGGCACTACAAGACTAGATAATTGAGAAAATGCTTGATTTAGGGATCCTTGACTTTAAACCACTACATTACTAGGTAATGCATGTAATGGATTGTAAGCTTTTAACACCACATTTGGCACCATCCTAGTGAATGAGGCGCTTGCCCTCTTGCTGCATAGGTAGCCTGAATTCTTGATTTGATCCCCCCCCTTTACTGCTGTTATAGCTAAATCTAGATCATTTAGTGTAGTGTTGCTCAAGTGTAGTTGGATCATAAAATCCAACCCTCTCAAGAAGGATTGCATCTTAGCGATGAGGGGTAATTGAATAGTGTTATCTAAACATCAAAAAACTTTGTGTAGCTTTTGTATACATGCTTTCACACTCTCATTGAATTCTTTTTTAGTCTCATTTAGAACACGTAGCCAATATTAGCTCCCCTAGAACTCCCTATGAAATGTAGTATAGAACCCTTGCATAGTAGTGATTGACTTAGCCACAAAGTAGTAGTACCATTGGGCTACATTCCCCCCTTTAGGATCATACTAAAGAATATCATGTTACGAGCTTACTCATTCACTTGCTAATTAATCATTAATTTCACAACAATGTATAAAAGTATAATTAAAGTCTTCATTCTGTCGTGAAGTCAATGCACAGTTGTAATATCTCTCCCGTGCCTCCCCCATGAGAACCCCCCTTTTTAAAATTTTAAAATTGGTTTAAATTTTTTGCCTCTCTCTCTCTCTCCCCTTGCTGACAGCATGGTGGGGAGACAGAGAGAGAGAGGGAGTATGAGTGGGAGAGGAGGCATGCACCCCCGAGGTGTAGGGGTGGCGGCCGTTAAACAACCGTCTTCCCCCTCATCAACCACCCCCTCCCCACTATATAAGGGGAGCCCCCCCCCCCCCGGTCTCAAGCACCGCCCCCTGTTCCATCTTCAATGCCACATCACCCCCCTACGTTGCCAGGCTGCCAAGACCGCCGCCTCCCTCATCGTCATCATTTTCATCTCCATCACCATTCTCAGCATGATGCTGTCAGGGGCCCTTATCAAGAAAACAAGAAATTTTTAAAAAATCCTCTTAAGAAGCTTCCTAGAAGCTTCCACTAAAAGCTTCTTTGGGTTGCTTCACCCGCAGATCGCGTGGAGGACAAAATTCGTATGTTTTCTTGTGAGAAGGAAGGACTGCCAGCTTGCAGAGAATTTCAGCAAACCCTCCACATGCCTGACTTATCCCCAAGTCCTAGTTGTGATGGCCCCAAAGCGACACACAAGAGCAGCACATGCGGGAGTAAGAGGAACACATGTAGGAGTCCCCACTCGAAGCGCAAGAATCGATAATACCCCTCCTGCAGATGTTCAGGTTCCATCAAATTCACCCTTTTCGTTTCCGCATGATATGGGTGCATTAAGTATAAATTCGCATAGGGAAAACTTAATTGCATTACTAGAACGCTTTGTTTTAAAAAGATCATAGGAAGGTTCAGAAAAATTTTAAATTGCATGACAAGATGCTTATATTTCTCGCACCATCATGATGAAAGGTTGTTGCATTTTTTTAATATATGATTTATGTGTTAAAAGATGCACTTATGCAATAATGTCCTAGTTGCATCTCCATATAGGTTAAATATAAGTTGCGATGTTCTTTTGCATTGGAAGGTTTGCATTGAGTAATTTATGTTGGAAAGAATGAATTATGTGGTACACAATGCATTTGTGCAATAAAAATCCCTTGCGACGACCGTAAATAGGTTAATTCATAGAAAGATGTTTAATTAAATAACAAATAGTTGCTATGGAGAGGAGTAAAAGAGTTATATTTTATTTAGAATTTGCATAAGCAACTGCATTCTTATTCGCATGACTTGCATGGGAAAAGAAAAGATTATGTTTTTATAGCATTATAAATTTACATAGCATAACTTGCATGCATAAGTAGATGTATGAAAGGAAAAAGGGTTATATTTCATTTTATGAAAAGCATATAGGATGCAATACGCATGAAATGATAGTTACATTCAATATGAAAGATAGATTAAGTTAAGTTAAAATGTTGCTTACTATTGCACTTGCAGAGTTAATCCAGCATTCTCGTACTTAGATCGTTCTATGTTGTGAGTAAGAGAGGGTACCTAGCCTTAGGAGACGAATACTAGTAATACCAACAAACAAAGGGATGTAATTCCTCAAGTTAGGCACTGCTACCTATCTCGTGCATTTAGTCTACAAGGTCATATGCTATTACAACTAAATCATAAGATGCTACTACTACATCTAGGCCAAGGGAGGCAAGATCTAATTACAAGTTAGATTCGTTCAAAAGTCAGGTAGTCGCCCTGCTACAACTCTCTCTCTTGGGGACCGATTCGTCGAACTTAGGGAAATTGTGAATTGCCAAGGAGCAAATTGGCCAATCGAGGACGACGGGGTTGTCCAAGATCTATTTGACTATAGTACAAGGAGACCTGAGGTAACGAAGATTGGGATTGGTAGGGTATAAACCCTAACCCAAAGAAAAAGGGTAAAGAAGCAACCTAGCTTGCCAAGCCCTTGAAATCTCGTCAAGTCATGAACGATCCAGGAGTGAATGCTGGGAGTATTCAGGAAGAAGGAATCACACCTTAGCAATTGGTCGTATGAACAACCACAGAAATGATCATGATTGTATACTTACGTACATTATTGAACTTCTTTGCTCAAGGAACTAATTCAAGGCCAAACACTTAATGCTTCAGGTTAATAGAGTGGAGGGAGGGGTAGGTTCAGTTACCTCCGACTGCCTACCTGGCCCTATCCAAGGGGGTTGTTAGCCTCGCCGGGTACATGGATCGAACCTGCCATGAGAGGTCTCTCCGTGGGTGCTGCTTGGAGCGGGAGGACGCTTGGATGCCAGGGGAGGCTCTGGCTGTAAATTCCTTGCCTCCGGATCACACACAAGAGGTCGACGTGACTCGAGATGGGATCTCAAGGCCCGTGTACTAGTCTACGAGCGAAACTTGGAGCAGCAATCCTGTTGATTGCTGGGATAGCCTTCGGGCATGATACTTGATGTATTCCAAGACTATGATAAATAAAGGTCAAATATTTGAAAAAGGAACTTACTTGACATTTTTTTAAAAAATGTCAATACCTAAGTTACGTGAAGGAACCTGTGTTTAAATTGATTAATTAAGGAAGCTGCCTTTGCATGTCAAACATAATATGGTAGATAATTAGATAACTAAGAAACCCGAGGAAAGTGCGGTGGATGTGACTTGGGTCCGTCCTACGGAAGGGTGGTCTCGATTAGTTGGGAACTTTTCTCAAAAAACGTGATAACGAGACTGTGAAGACCTAGAGTCAGTAGAGTTAGAATCCCGATTTATGTTGTTTTACAAGAGCGGAATGGGACTATGCCTTATGGGCAGAAAGGTTGAGCTTCGCATCCCTCTCGTTTCCCATTCTCCATGAACCAAGTGCCGCAGAAATCCGCTTCGACTCTGTTGTTCCTACGCAAAGTGGTTTTTTTGGAGCTCGACGCTAGCTACTTCCTACGCAAAGTGGTTCATCTGGAGCTCGACGCTAGCTACTTCCTAGAGACTTGGCTGATAGGAAAGAAACCCTAACTTCAAGTCCGTCCTAAGTGGGAACTGTCGGATACTTCCGCTTCGAGGCAGACTCGGGAAAACCTAGATCGCAAACTCTGTGACATTTCTTGCGAGTGCCAGGTGGCACTTTCTAGACTCCCCTCCCGATGGGCTACTAACACGTGTCCCACAAGTGGACAAGCGAACACGTTACAGTTGGTATCAGAGAAAATCAACAAGATCCAAAGATTATAAGGTAACTTAATGGAGGAAAATAAAGGGTATAAGGGTAAAAACAAGGGAGGGTGAGTAGAATACAGCAGTGTTTTCTGTTGAAAACATTTCTTTACTCACTTATGGATGTTGGGTTGCAGAGTCACGAAGCATGGAGCAAGTTATTGGTGTTCCAGGTCATGTTCATGACTGTAATGCATGCTTCAAATTATCGTCAGAGGCTTGGCATGATGAATATTTTGGACCGCATCTATAATCCTTCACCGCTATATGAGGAGCGGAGATGGACGGGAGACTCAGGAATATACTACATAGCAGCCCACCGACTCGCATACCTTCAAACCAACTTGAAGAGAATCAAGTGGATGGAGGATTTAAAGATCGTGAAGCTGTTCATCTTTGTCGAAGCTCGCGTAAACACAACTTTTCATATTAGCGATTGGCAAGTCAAGCACAATAAGTATGTTTATGAAGAAGTGACCCAGGTAATCTCTACGGACAAAATCAAAGTGCTAGGGCGCTACGAGAAGAATGGGTATCAAAGGAAGCAATACCCCAAGTTTCCTATGACTTACCGTTTCCTAAAAATCCATGACCCCACTTCATATTATTATTTTGTCCCTCTAGCCGATTGTAACATAATCCTATTTTCCCCAAACTGATGTATCAATCAGCCTGTCCTACTTATCCAAAATAAATGTACTCAAGGGGTTATGCCTTCATGAATAAATAAGACTTTTTACAATTGTCTATCTTGATCATAAATTTTAAATAAGGTGTTGAGTGATTAAATCACTTAGCTTTAAAAAAGCCGTGCTAGTCATATGTTAACGTAATATGAGAATGTATGATAAGATGTTAACGTAAAGAATCTTAATATTCAAACGCAACCCCAAATGCAGGTTCCAAATCTGACTCCTGCATTAAGTCCAGTTGCGGCTCAAGAGAAGAAATTCCTTCTCAAACAAATTAAGCCAAAACCCTAACCCAAAGAAAAAGGGTAAACAAGCAACCTATCTTGCCAAGCCCTTGAAATCCCGCCATGTCGCGAACAATCCAAGAGCAAATGCTGGGAGTATTCGGGAAGAAGGAATCACACCTTAGCAGTTGGTCGTATGAACGACCACAAAAATGATCATGATTGTACACTTAGGTACATTGTTGAACTTTTTTGCTCAAGGAACTAATTCAAGGCCAAACACTTAATGCTTTAGGTTAATAGCCTGGAGGGAGATGCAGGTTCAGTTACCTCCAACTGCCTGCCTGGCCCTATCCAAGGGGATTGTTAGCCGCACCGGGTACATTGATCGAACCCGCCGCAAGAAGCCTCTTCGTGGGTGCTGCTTGGAGCGGGAGGATACTTGGGTGCCAAGGGAGGCTCTGGCTGTAAATTCCTTGCCTCCAGATCCTGCACAAGAGGCCGATGTGACTAGAGATGGGATCTCGAGGCCTGTGTACTAGGCTATGGGCAAAACTTGGAGCAACAATCATGTTGATTGCTGGGATAGCCTTCGGGCATGATACTTGATGTATTCCAAGACTATGATAAATAAAGGCCAAATATTTGGAAAAAGAACTTTCTTAACATTTTTTTTTTAATGTCAGTGACTAAGTTAAGTGAATGAACTTGTGTTTAAATTGATTAATTAAGGAAACTTCATTTGCATGTCAAACATAATGTGGTAGGTAATTAGATAACTAAGCAACCCGAGGAAAGTGCAGTGGTGACTTGGGTCCGTCCTACGAAAGGGTGGTCCCGGTTAGCTGGAAACTTTTCTCAAAAGACGTGATCACAAGATTGTAAAGACCTAAAGTCAGTAGAGTTAGAATCCCGATTTATGGTGTTTTAGGGGAGCGGAATGGGACTATGCCTTATGGGCAGAAAGGTTGAGCTTCGCATCCCTCTCGTTTCCCATTCTCCACGAACCAAGTGCCACATAAATCTGCTTCGACTCTATTGTTCCTATTCAAGGTGTTTTATCTGGAGCTTGATGCTATACTTCCTAGAGACTTGGCTGATAGGAAAGAAACCCTGACTTCAGGTCAGTCCTAAGTGGGAACGGCGGGATACTTCCACTTCGAGGCAGACTTGGAAAGACCTAGATCGCAAACCCTGTGACATTCCTTGCGAGTGTCAGAGGTGGCACTTTCTAGACTCCCCTCCCGATGGGCTGCTAAGATGTGTCCCACAAGTGGACAAGCGGACATGTTACAACAGTTTTCTTGCTGCAATTTACCATTGTGGATATCATCCTTCTTAGCATAACAATTGGCTAAAACATGACATATTTTGCCACAATTATGACAAACAATACCAAAATTGCTAGAACCCATGTTCCACCATCCACCTCTTTCTCTAGAGCTCCCCCTATCTCTAAAGTTTTCATGGACTTTTAAAACTTGCATTTCACTAAACTGTTGATTTAACCTATTTTGTTGGTTATCATTAGCATGTCATATACCATGGCCTCTTAAAGAGGATTTGCCACGTCCCCTTCCTAGACTTGAGTAAAATGCTTGGACCTATTTACCACGTCTTTTAAATGGTTCACCCTACATGTTGATCTCTTTAGTGATAATAAGAGAGATCAACTCATCAAAATCTAGAAATGGCTTCTAGACATATATAGAAGTAACAAATGATTTCCAATCCTTTTCATTATTAAGACTATCCAAGTAGATGATACCAAATCATCATCATCAGGCATTGTATCAATCATTGCCAAAGCATCTACAATGCTCTTCACCTTCAAAACATACTCATTGAAATACATTTTTCATTTCTTCAAAGTATTTAGCTCATGCTTAAGCTGAATCTTCCATGCCTTTGTATTCACAGAAAACATACTTTCAAATGTGATCCATACTACATGTGAACTTTTTATATTTTTTGTATACCCTAGCATAGTATTATCAATGAGTGCAGATAGCCAATACATCACCTTTTTATCTTTTTATTCCATTCTTTTCATGTCTTCAATTCATCTACACAACCATAGGGTCACATATTTGGCTCCTTTTCTTCACATGAAATGAACTTGTGAAGACCTTTTCCAATAAGGGAGTTCGTCACATGAAACTTCCATGATGGATAATTATTCTTGTTTAGCTTCTCAATGATGGGGTTTCTATTGTTCTCAACCATTTTCACAAAATTGATACAAAACAATAGGAAAGTCTTTTGTAATCTTTTACAACAAGTGCACAACAATGCATCAAATAGCCTCTTTCACTATCTGTCCAATAGTACATTGATCTATAAGCTATTTGTAGATAAAACTTGTATTTTCTTCCTAGTAAATCCCTTAGAACTTATAGTTTTGAAACCTGTAACTCTGTACATCCACTTTCAATCGACACAACTGAAATTGTAGCATAACTTGAAATTATTGTCCACAACCTTGAGGGTCTAAAATGGTCTTAGATAGCCAAAAAAATAGCAAAAAAGTTTGAAAGGGAGAATTTGCAAAATATACAGTGCTCAGTTGACACATCAAATTTCATAGCAATATCACACACACACACACACACACACACACACACAGAAAGAGAGATGGAGGAAAAAATATTTTCTTGATGGTTTCCTCTTTTTTTCTCACAAAGTACAAGATACACAGATAAGATACAACAAAAAGGAAAGTGGCTTACTAAGTCAAACAATGCAAAACTGGCTATGCTAATCGACTGGCACTATAACTATGCTAGCTATAGGTAGATGCAACAAACTAAATATAATAAGTGATAAGCTAGTGGCTTTGTGAGCATCATAGTGATCACCGATGTCCTAAGTGCAGATGTGTGGACCCATCTAACCAAGTGGTCCATTATCAATGTTTACACATATTGAGCTTGCCATCTCAATACCACATGTCTCTTTAGTATCATTGTCTTGGGTATATGTCCCTCAAAGGAATGAAAGTACTCACATTAACCATATTTACTACCTCTTTTGACTCTTATGATCATTGTTTATAAGGCACATATACTCGTAACTCTCATAAAAAGTCTAAGTTTATGTCACCTTTATGTGCACAGGTGAGCCATTGGCTCTTGTGTATTTAGATGTTTGTGGTCTTGTATCTTATTAGTCATCACTAGATGGTGCTAAGTATTTTGTCACCTTTATTGATGATTATTAGCATAAATTTTGGGCCTATCCTATTAAGCAAAAAATTAGAGATGTTAGCTAAATTTTAGTACTTTCCTGCAATGGTTGAGAACCAATTTGGACATAGACTGAAATATCTATGATTTTAGAATAGGGATGAATATGTATCTAAGACATTCAAGCACTTTTGTGAGATGAGAGAGATATTAAATGTCAATTAACCGCTCTGTACACCCCACCCTAGAATGGTATTGTAGAGCACATAAATAGGACTATTCAGGAAAGATTCCATAGTGTAGTTAGTAAGACAAGATTACCACAATACTTTTGGGTTAAGGCAGTTACTATTATTTTTTGTTGGATTAGTAAATCTCTATGCACTACTCTTGGAGTAGAGTTATAGATGAGGTTTGGTTTGGTAAACCTCCCTTGTATGCACACTTTTGTATCTTTGGATATGAGACGTTCTACCATGTTTTCGAAGACAAATGCAATAATTTGGATACAAAGTCTATCAAATGCATCCTCTTGGATATAGTGATGCAAGTGAGACAGGATATTACCTTTGGGATCTGTTGGCTTTGGAAGATTATCCATAGTCATAATGTCATATTCCATGAGAAAGAGAAGCATATGAGACCAGATCAAGTAGTTGAGATACACTGGGTATTCTTTTAGGAGGAGCATCCTATTATAATACAATTAGTCCTCGTTAGGCAACCTGTAGCAATAGCTATTGTTAATATAGGAGCCTAGGATCTTCATGTTCTATAGGATCATGATGTTAGATAGAGAGGATAGGCTATACAAGCCCCATATAAAATTTTGAGATGCTTTGCTAGGGCCTCATATTCTCTTGATCATTATGAGCCCTCTACGTATCATGTCATGGTAACTGATTCTAGCGAGTCTCTCACTTATGAGGAGGATATATGTAGAGGTGATAGTTACTCTTAGGAAAGGGTCATATAGTTTGAGTTTAACTCATTGCAGAACAATCATACCTAGGATTTGGTTACCTTGCCAAATGGTAAACATGCACTAACATGCAAGTGGGTGTATAAGTTGAAGAGAACCCTTGGTTTCTCTAAGCTAATATAGAAGTCTAGATTGGTTGCTAAGAGTTTTGAGTAAGAGAAGGGAATTGATTTTGATGCAATATTATCTCCTCTAGTGATCAATATGACTTTCCTACACTTGGTATTAGCATTTATTGCACAGATGGATCTGGACTTGTACTAGATGGATGTGCAAATGACTTTTCTTCATGGGGACTTGCATGAGGATATTTATATGTAGTAGCCTAAGGGCTTTGAGGAAAAGGTCAAGGAGTATCTATTATGCAAGTTGAGAAAGAGTCTTTATGGACTTATGCAGGCATCCATGGAATGATATTATAAGTTTGATACATTTATGCATTCATGGATTTATTCTCATAGTGATATGGATTCGTGTCTTTATATACAAACAAGTCCTCTGATAGTAGCCTTATTATTTTGGTGATATATATTGATGATATGTTGATTTACTGGGAGTGTTCATGATGAGCTAGATGCTTTGAAATCTCAACTCAAGAAGATATTTGAGATGAAGGACATGGAGAATGCCTCTCACATACTTGGTATGCACATTGTGCATAATTTCTCTAAGGGACTCCTCTCCTTGTCATAGGAATACATTCATAAAGTCCTTAAGCAGTTCCATATATAGGCTAGTAAGCCCTTTGGTTTCCAATTACCTTCTCATGTGAAGGTTGATCGTGCAAGTTGTCCCCAATCTAATGATGAGAAGGCCAAGATGGCCAAGATTCCATATATATTTTCCATGGGCAGCTTGATCATGTCATGATAGCCACTAGATCTAACAAAGCATTCTTAGTGGGAGTTGTGGCTTCTTATATGGTGACACCTAGTAGATGACATTGGGATGTTGTAAAGGATATAATGAGATACCTTAAGGACACTATTGATATGTGTATTTATTATGATGGCTAGGGTACTAGAGTATTGGGCTACATAGACTTTGATTGTGTAGGACATGTAGATAGTAGCAAGTCCACTTCTTGATATGTCTTCACTTTTGCTTAAGCTGTTGTTTCTTGGATGTCCAAGCTGCAAAAATGCATGGCCTTGTCTACCAAGGTTGAGTACATTACAAATTTCTACATAAATTGGCTAATCAACCCCACTACATAACTCAAGTCAGGATGAGTAATAGTAAGGTAAATCAACCTACCCACCATCTGTCTGTACATAGTGACATTCTTGATCTCAGTCCTAACATCAGCTGTAAGATTGACATTCTGAACCAATGGTGTTTCCATGGCTTTACACTCCATCATGCCATACTTCAGCAACATATCATGAGCATACTATTTTTGCAATAGCCATATACCTTGAGGTGTAGATACAACCTCAATCCTGAGAAAGTACTTCAGCTCACCAAGATCCTTGACTTTGAATTCAACTTGTAACATTGCTTTAATTTTAGCAATCCCATGGTCATCATCTCCAGTGATGATCAAATCATTGACATAAACCACTAGAAAAACATAACCATGCTTTGTCTTCTTTGTAAACAAGTTGTGATCTGCATGACCTATCTAAAAACCAAGTTGCTACATAAATAAGTGCTTATGCAAGCATTCCATGCTCTCGATGCCTATTTCAGCCCATACAAGGCCTTTTTCAACTTACACACATATGTCGGATAATCAAGGTATACATAACCCTAAGGCTGCTCCATATCAAGTAAGCCACCATTCAAGAATGCATTTTTGACATCCATTTTCCATAATTTCCAGCCCTTAGAAGTCGCTAATGCAATGATTATTCTCACCATTGCCATCTTGGTAACCGGGCTGAAAGTCTCATCATAATCTAGGACGTATTGTTGTGCATATCCCTTTGCAACCAGCTGAGCTTTATACCTTTCCAACGAACCATCTGACTTCCATTTCACTTCATAAACCCATTTGCAACCAATGGGTACTTTGCCTTCAGGAAAACAAACCAATTCCCATGTCTCATTTTCAGCCAATGCTGCATATTCCTCATCCATGGCAGCACAACAATTCTCATCTGTAACTGCCTCGCTGACCTTCGTAGGTTCTATGTAGCCTGACACTTTAGTCATATATGGATAATGTCTGACTGAAAAACCATTGTATGTTAGCCTATCAAGTGGTTTTCTGATCCTTTCATATCTCCTCAACTGCGGTGTACTCTGGGCTTGCCTCTCATGAGGCCGCACATACATGCTTTGCCTCGCACCAAAGGCGTCATAACTGATGGTATGTCCAATTCACTATCAAGGCTGTCACTGTTAGGTGACTCATATCCAGATATAAGTGGGCCAGTCACATCATCAAACATCTTTTCTTTGCCTTTATCCAATCTTCCCCTCACTGACATATTTGCAACAATAGATGCAGTAGCACGACTGCAAAGTCGTGCTGTCCAAGGACTAACAGTAGATGAACCATCTCATGTTGGGCCACTCATAGATGTACTAGCTGAAGGATAACTTTCAGCATAAGTAGGGTTGGATGGTCCATCAAAGACCATTACATTTGGATTACTATACCATGAGGCCAGCTCATCAAAAACTACATCCTTTCTCATTAGGGTTTCCCCAGTGGACGGATCATAGCATTTGTAACCTTTTCTCTCCTATGCATATCCAAGAAAAACACTTTTGACAGCCTTTGGTTCTAACTTCTTCATCTTTTCATCATGCACATGTACATAGGCAATGCAACCAAATAGTTTTAGGTGACTAATGTCGGGCTTGTGCTTGTGCCCATACAATTTCTCATACGGAGTCAAATCATGAACCCTAGCTGTAGGTGTTCGTTTCAGTACATAAACTACAGAAACCAATGCTTTAGCCCAATAAGCATTCGGTAACTTCTTTTCATTAAGCATTTCCCTGGCAGCTTCCATAAGCACCTGATTTTTTCTCTCTGTTCACCACACCCATCTGTTGAGGTGTATAACTACATGTGAGTTGCCTTTTTATGTCATATTTAGCAAGGTACCGGTCAAACTCTCTTGATACATATTATCCACCTCCATCAAATCTCAAACATGAGATATAACAGCCAAGTTCATTTTTAGCACACTTCTTAAAGTCCTTAAAGACATTGAGCACCTCATCCTTGTGCTTTAGAATGTATAGCCATGTGTATCGACTGAAATCATCAATGAAGGATACATAATACCTGGCACCACCAAAAGACGCATTATGGGTAGGACCCCACACATCTGAATGTATCAACTGCAAAGGCTGAGAATTGCTTCTGACATGTCTCGTGAACAAGAATCTTGCTAGTTTTTCAAACTTATAAGTAAAGCATACATGTCCAAGATCAATGCACTTGAACTTCGTCAAGCCAAGTACTTTTTGCTACATATTTTTCAATTTCTGTACATTAACATAACCGACATGTTTGTGCCATATTTCTACATCCCAAACTACTCCATTATCATGGGCAAACATGGTTGCCTTCAATTCCGAGATAGATGCATCCAAGGTAAACATTCTGCCATCTCTCTTGCCTTTGGCAATAAATTCATAGCCATTGCCATATTCTTCAATAAAACAACCATCCCTGTTGAATCTGACTTGCAAATTCTATTCTACTACCATCTATCCAACCAACAGTAAATTTTTTGTAATAGAAGGTACATGTGGTACATCATGTAGGCTCTTCTTTCTGCCATTAGGCATGAGCAACAGAACCACACCTATATGCTGAATATCATGCTGTGTATCATCACCAGTAGATACAAATCCATGAGACCCTGCTACTAACTCATCAAACCATTTGCCATGAGGAGTCATATGATTGGATGCTCCTGAGTCTATGTACCATTTCTCATCTTTGCCTTGCTTAGGCAAATTCTTTGATACATGGTGTATAGCAAACAGTCTATCTCCCTGGTCATCCTGAATGAGTACCACTAGAAGATGCATAATGTCCATATTGCCTACCTTTTGCCTTCATATCAGCTTGCTTTTTATGACGATCCTTCGTGATATGCCCATATATTCTGCAATAATGACAGTCTTTATCCCTGTTAGACTACTCACGCGACTACTAGGAGCCACCTCTGCCTCTAGGTGATCTCCCCCTGCCTCTAAAGGCTCTAGATCCTCACTTCCCTTGCATATTTGAGCTATGCCAAGCATTTTGTTGCTACTATCCATGTGTGTTTTGAGTGTCTCCTCGACCCCAAAAAGCTACATGAGCTCTACCACCTCTAGCTCACTAAGTAGAGTAAAAGACAGTGTCTCTACCCCTGAGATGTCCTTGAATCTATATTTCAGCCAAGCTTTACTTCTTCATGGAGCAACAGTGCAAGTAACTCATCCCAATCAGGGGGTTGTGTTCTCACAAAAATGGACGTGATCCAATAGTTGCTACAATCATATGATCCTCTGAAATATGGGATCCAATAGTAGTTAACTGGTCAACTATGGTTTTTATTTCCATCGTGTATGCTTGAATGCTCCTACCATTCCTAGACATGTTGTTGAATGGTTTCTTTAGTTGTATCTTCCTTACATGCGTGACATTACCATAATTCTTTATGAGTGCATCCCAAGCATCCTTCAAGGAATAGCAATTGGTAATCTGCATAGCCATCACATCAGAAATGCATAAAGAAAACCAATGCAATACTTTACTAGCTCTGTCTGACCATTGTCACTGAGCTCTCTGATGTTCTTGTGCAGGATTCCGTTAAGGCAATTCGGGTTCATCAGCTTCAACCTCCATACATAAATCCCAATAACCTTTGTCAATCAAAAAATTTTGCATCCTGAACTTCCATAGAGCAAAGTTTTTGTTATAAAGCTTCTCTCCCACAATTTGAGTAATATTGTCAATGCCTTGAGTATTTGCCATATTTGCAACTAAGGTATTCAATGCTATATGCAATCTGTAAGTTCTTGACTCCCTATAGTTCAAGAAAAGACTTTCTTCTGCAGTTCAGAAATAGTCTTCCTGTAGTTCAAGAATAGTCTTCCTACAGTTCAAGAACAATTTCCTGCAAGACTAGTTTCCTATTGTTCTTCAAGTAGAGTCTCCTAATAACCTACTTCTTGTAAATTGTATTCCAGCAATGAAAAAATACAGTCAACTGAGCATAAACCAAGCTCACATATGTTCAAAACATTCTATGGTAGTAGCAAAACATCCCAGCAACAAACTATGTCCATATAAGCATCAATAGATGCATAGAACTAATGTTGACATTTACTAGACTTTTCCATAGTTTATGATAGGCAAGAAGCCTGTTATGACTAGCAGCATAAACTTTGCAATAATCAGGGCATTCTCAGCTCAAAAATATCTTTAAACCACCCTAAACATGTCCCAATACATTGGAGATTCAATATGTGACCAAACAAGCATCAATATTTGTACTATATGCAAGTAGCAATACCAAATACATCCATTCCCCTACTATAACCAGCAATATTTTATCTATTAAAACAAGAGTATTCAGACCTCAAAATAGTCCCAAAACATCTCATTTAGTTGCCACTCTATACAAGAGTTTATATATGTCCAACCAATCTGAATAGATTACATATATGTCAAGTGAAAACACAATATTAGTGAGTTTGGAAATCTTCCAATCCCCATTTTTTGAATACTAAAAAGGTGGCACCTGAATAACATGCCCATAGGTTTCTCAAAACCGTATGATGTGATCTATCATTGGAAAGTGCTTGAAAAATGGAATATATTGAGCTATAGAGTGCTCAATTTGGAGTTATACTATCCAACTTATGACAAATCCAAAGATTTGACCACATGTCCCAAACTTAATGGAAATTTTTCATATTCCCCAATGTGGTGTTTGAAGATGATAGGTATCCTTCCTACAAACAATAACCAATCAATACCCCGGTATAACCAGCAACAAATCAGTCCAAACTTTGGGCTTTCAACACTCACAGTATCCCAAAAAGCATCTACCACTCAAGTGGTATGATCCAAGCATTTGTCATAGTAGTAAATAAGCGTCACAAATACTTCAACCTTGTAGGTTTTCAGATTCAGAACAGCAACTAGTTCACTGTTTCCACCTACAAATAAGCTCTAAAAGTGAGCATTTAACACTCCAAAACTATGCTCAAATGCATGAGAATAAGGGCATATACATTTTTAGGATGAAAGCCACAAGTGCCCTAGAACCACCTATTGTTTACTGTAGTAAACAGCTAGTCTACACATGTCTGTGCTAAATATCTCAAAATCTGTGAAGAATTTGAAAAAACTTTCTTCTGCAAAGTTGTAGACCACCTTGAAATGGTCAACATAGGGCCGTTTCTCCAAAATCCATTTCTATAGCAAGTGTCGGGACTAAAAATGGGCCCGATACTAGCTCTCTAGCACTAGTCGTGGACCTCTAAGACACACAAGACACCCCACACGGCCTCAGGACATGAGCGTCTAAGGAGCACGGTATACTAAACTCTAATATTGATCTTGCGTTTATAACAGGACACAATCCAACGTTTGCATTCCCTTACTCCTCAGAGGGAGATCACATACACATTGGTATAATATACCACGTATCACATACATAGGAGGCAACCTCTCGGTTGAGTACCGCAGCCCCACTACTGCAGCTCTCTTATATCTCGAGGATTGGCCCCTTGATGCACTGCTCCAACATAAAGCAAACGTACAAGCTCCACTCTTTTGTATATTGAGAGATCCAGAAGTTGATTTTTCCTCACTAAACTCACCCCAAGGATGGTACCACTCATCTATCCTACAACCTAGAAATCTTCACACACTCCATGTTGGTCATTTATTTAGTCCATCAAATGCTATGTATCTAGGTCTTATACCATGTGGTATGAAAAATGCAAAAGTGTATGACCATTGTGCAAAAGCATTTTATGATTAGAAATCAGCCACATGGTCTGCAAAATAGTCCTTTAATGATTTCTGATCTACTTGTTATTGCTGCATTGCTAGAGACTAGCACCAAGTTTCCTCATGCTACTAGTCTCCTTAAACTTACATTTTTATTGGCCTATATGCTATGCATAAACCAAATGAAGCGTAATTTGATATATTTCCAAAAATCTCTCACTTTTATAATCTCTTTTCCCCTAACAGTTTAGGTTTTGCAACATTGCATAGGTGTAGGGCACTTTTATGTCATTTTTCATATAGAAAGTGATAAAAACATACTGAAACATAGAAACAAGGTTGAACTGGGCCTTAATCCTCATGCCTCAACCTTGTTAAAAATTTGCAAACATTAATCATATTTTTCCTTAATTTTTAAAGCATGAAAATCTATTTTTCTCTTTTTTTCCTATTTTTTCTATTTTTTTCTATTTATCTATTCATAAAAATATGATATTTTTTAATCTATGATTCTTGACTAATTATGATAGTCGAAAGATAGTTTTTATTAGAATTCTATCCCGTGTGAATCTCGTTTTTCCACCCGAAACTAACAAAACCTTCATTTTCACTCTAAAAATACACTTTTCGAGTTGTAATTTAATTATTGCGGCTATGTATCATTACGGTTCCGCATTTCTTTTATGTGCAATCCTCAATCATGATGCAAACAAGATTCATAAAAAAATCGTTCCATATGAATTTCATTTAGACCATCAAACAACAAAAACAAGCAAATTTCCTTTATAAAAATGAAGCATACCGCTTATTTGCATGTTGTGAGTTTTTTGACAATTAATATGGGCCACCAATGTACCAACCAGCAATCATTCTTTAGTGTTGAACACCTTCCCTTAGCCTGCTCTTGAACTTGGCGCAATCCGGACAAGCATCCTTCAACCGCATTCTCTTCTTCTTAATTTCTCTCGTGTGAATCACCATTTGGAAGGGAGAGAGGGAGGAGAGAGAAAAACTAGATTCTGATCAGACCATCTAGGTAGCCAATCGAATCACCATTTGGAAGGGAGAGAGGGAGGAGAGAGAAAGACTAGATTCTGATCAGACCATCTAGGCAGCCAATCGCGAAGGCGAGAGTGGTGATGGAGAGCGAAAACATTGAGAAAGAGGCTGATATCATCAATTGGTATGGGTATGTTGAAGTGCCATAGCCCCTCTCTCTCTCCAAACTAAAAATTTCTACCTAACCATCTTGAGGTCCCCCACTACTTGCTACTTCTAGAAGTCCAACCCGATGCACGAAAAAATTATGAAATTTCCACAACCGTTGCTTGGTGTGTCTTCAAAGCGCTTTTGAAACCTGTCTTTTGCTTACCACTTAAAATTGACCCAACTGCTTGTGCCGCCTTCAACGGGATCCAATTTTTTCCCAAATTTTGGATTTTTTGGAAAACTTTTAGCACTTTTTGGGGGCAAAAATCCACTACTCAACAAGATATAGCTTTTGCAAGAAAATGGGCTACCTGTACTGCATGTACAGTCTCCTTTGATGACGTTTTCTTCAGATGTGATGTCTTGATGTCAAATGGCCACCACTGCCAAGCCTTCAGGCTTCAAGCTCTGATACCATCTTTAAGATTCAAAGAGAGAGAGAGAGAGAGAGAGAGAGAGAGAGAGAGAGAGAGAGAGAGAGAGAGAGAGAGATGGAGGTGTAGCAAAGAGTATGAACTCCCATTGTTCTCTTCTTCTCATTCTTCCATAATTCTTACTGAAGTCTAATTACACATAATTGATAAACACACTAGGTCACTAACTGAACGAATCACTAATTGTGGTTGAGTCTAACTGACTCAGCTATTACAACACACATGTAGAGTGACAGCTAAGATGACAGTTGTCTAGATAAGATCAATCATGTCAGTGATATTGATCAATGAGCTTGATTCTCAAAAAGAGGGAGATTAAAACTCCAGGACCTCAATGAAATATGAACCTAGCTCGGCTTATCATGGTGATATGAATGAGAAAGTGCTTGATATAGATCTCTACAGGATCCTACCACACTCTATGTTAGCATGAGCTTCATCACATGATGGCAAGGTATAATGATATGGTTACCAACCATCGCCAAATGATGTCTAAAATTGATGTAGCAACTGAAAAAATAGCCCTCTCAAACTCTAGGACTCAATAAACCCTAGAGCAGCTCACCACTCCTCTTGTAGGTCAATTAGCTACCACTCTAGCCCAAGAAAAGGCAATAAATCCAAGCATGAGTCTCAACGGCCTCCACCACTGCAACCACTACATTGTTCATAGGGCACTCTTGTATCCAAGGGTATTCCCCCTTCTACCTATGAAGTTAGTGAGCCCTCTCATGCTAATGGCAAACCTCTATTGAGCTCCCCTATCATCTATGCAGCCGACCCTCTAGTGAGACCCTCACCCACTATTGGTAGAATCTCCCCTACTCTTCCTAGGAGCACCAATGGAACTTTTATGGCTCAGTCCCATCATGTACAGTATGGTATTAATAGCCATCATGGCAATAATGGGCGGCATAGTAATAATGGGCACCATGGCTATAATGGGCAGCACGGGATGAATGCACAACATGGTATGTATGGATAGCAAGGTATGTACGGGAATCATGGTATGTATTTATAGCAAGGCTTCTATGGGTAGCAAAGCCTTAATGATCTCCCTGACAAGATTCTTCTCACTAAGTACAATAGGCAATCCCCATCTCACCATCAAATTTGGAAGAATGGGCCTCCACATTAGAGTCCTACTTTAATATTTACCCCTACACGAATGATCAAAAAAATATATTTGCTTCTCTCCACTTGGAATGATTTGCTCACACATGGTGGCACTATATCAATCAAGAGAATCATCAATTTATTGATTGCGAAGACTTTAAAATGCATATGGTTCAAGTATTTGTATTCCCTATGGAAAAAGAGTAATTGGCAAGATGACGATACACTCTTGACCAACATAATCTCACTATATGAGAGCGCACATATTAATTTATGAACTTGACAATGTATATGGAGAACATTAGTGATCATGCCAAATTACACAAGTACATCTATAGGTTGGAACCAAGCATATCATTGGATGTCATGGCCCAAAAGCCTACTATACTATTTGATGCAATTGAATTGGCTGAAAGCTATGAAAGAAAGTATCATACAAAAGAGAGTTTTCAACAAGGTTATGTATAGCCCCACACCCCATTGAGGTCAGCCTCATATGGGGTTGTTTTAGAGGTGATTCCATGGCTAATAATAGCCCCAAAATGCCCACTTACCCCCACCCTTCCATGCTAAAAGAAAATAGGATACTTTTGGATATCTCTTAGCTCTATTGGATGAGAGCAAATATGCTGAAAATAGACACCACACTGCATCACCCTCGAATGGTTCAAGTGGTCAAGGTTCATTTCATTGGATATTGTGAAGGAATGGAAAGAAAAAGGCCTATGCTTTAAATATGGGGACAAGTACACAACTGACCATGCCTCCAAATGCCCTTACAAGATTGCCAAGGTCAAAGTTCATAGCATGTATGTAATGGAAGATTTGCACAATGCTGAGGAAGAATTACCTACTAAAAATGAAGAGCATACTAAGGATGTGAACCAAGAGTAGTGCAATGACCTAAAGGATGGGTTTCCCTTTGACCTAGGTAGTTACCCATCCCATGCTCTTGATTTGACATCCCACTTGACTACCACCTCCATTTGCTCCATATGCTTGGATACTTGGACTAATTCTAGGAGCCCTAGCACCCTACGCATTTAAGGTAGTATTAATGGCAATCATGTGTTCATCCTTGTGGATAGTGGTAGTACCCATAGTTTTGTCAATAAATCAACCATTGACCAATTGAAATGCACCCCTACAAAATTGTAGCACCCCTTGAAAGTTCAAGTAGCAAATGGCAAGGAATAAATCAATACACATGTATGTTCCAAAGTCTACCTATGCTTGGATGAGAATTATGTGGCATTGGTTGACTTAATCACATTAGACATGGGTCCCATTGATGTTTTCTTGGGTTATGATTGGCTAAAACAATTGGACAAAATTGTTATGGACTTCTCTCAACTGCTCTACATGGAGTTTATGGTGTATGGACAACTCATCTACTTCAAGGGAGTTTATTATAATGTTGATTTTCAACTAATTACAAAAAAGCAACTCAAATGGGAGTTTAAGAAATGCTCACAGATATTTATCTTGCACTTGAATAAGGAAAACTCACATGAGCCCTCCAAAGCATCTAAGGTATAGTGATTTAGCTTTGCAAGCTTTATTTGAGGAGTATAGTGATTTATTTCAAATGCATACAACTCTTTTCCCTAAGAGCCAAGTGGGCCACCCACTTGATTTAGAGCCCCATTCCAAGCCAATAAACAAGCCACCTTATAGACTCTCCAAGTGTGAACATGAAGAGGTTGCAAAGCAAGTCAAGGAGTTACTTGAGATGGGTTTTATTGAACCGAGTTCTTCCCCTTATGCATCTCTCATCTTGTTAGTCAAGAAGAAAGATAGCTCTTTTTGCATATGCATTGACTACAGAGACTTGAATAAAATCACAAATGAAGAACTAGTACCCCATCCCATGGATTAATGACTTATTGGATGAGTTGAAAGGGGCACACTTCTTTACTAAGATTGATATGTGCTCTAGCTACCATCAGATCCATATGAGGGAGGGTGATGAGATCAAAATAGCTTTCAGGACTGATGTGGGCTTTATCATTTTCTAGTGATGCCTTTTGGGTTGACTAACACCCCGTCACATTTTAAAACCTCATGAATAAATTTCTCCACCCCTTCTTGTTCAAATTTGTCCTCTTTTTCTTTTATGACATTCTCATTTATAGAAAGTTACAAGAGGAGCACTTGGCACATATCAAAAGGGTATTTGATATCTTGAGAGATCATTGACTCTTTGCTAAGGAAAGTAAGTGTATCTTCATGAAGACATCAATGGAGTACTTGGGACAAATTGTTAGAAAAAATGGCATATTGACCAACCCCAAGAAAAAAAGGCATATTGGCCCCCATCCTTGTATGCCCTGATTTCTCCAAGGAGTTTACAATTCAATGTGATTCCAATGGTAGAGGTATTGGTGCGGTATTGCTGTAAGAGCATGTTGTGATTGCTTTTGAGAGCCGTAAGCTCAATGACAAGGAGATGCAAATGAATGTTATGACCAAGAGATGTTGGCCATCCTCCATGCTATTAAAAAATGACACCATTACTTATATGGAAGCCATTTTAAAGTCAAGAGCAACCATGGAGTCCTACAGTACTTCCTAACTCAGTCTACTTTGACTCCTAAGCAAAGGAGATGGGTGGAAACCTTGCAAAACTATGATTTTGTCTCTCACACTCGGAGCAAAGATAACATCATGGCTAATTTACTCCCTTGAATATGGGCATACAGAGTCTCTTCCATTTTCTCAGATAATGACCCTGAAATACATCGGCCTCCCAAGACTAGACGCACTAAGGGGGACTTACCCGTCCACCTACGATGCCGACAATTAAAAGAGGAATGACATGCGTGGAACCAAAAAACACGGGCGGACAAACAATGAAAACTGCAAGACTTGCCAAAACGATTCACAAAGTTCAAAAAGGGAGATAGGGTGGTGATTTTGCTGGGAGCCAAATGATAGGGCATGCAAGTGAATCAATCGAAGGACCTGCCAAGGTCAAGGAGGTCAATTTAGCCATGGAAGGGGAGACCCTACGACCTATCTTTATAGCAGATGACTTGGTGGAGCAAGATGAAGTAAATGTTGTTGCTCTCTTGTGAGAATACATTGACATCTTTACTTGGTCCCTAAAAGAGCTCAAAGGAGTAGACCCAAGTGTGTGGTGACTCACAACATACCCATGACACCTTACGCAATGCCTGCCAAGTAGTGACCATACCCCATGAATCCAAAGCACACCCATGCTATCAAGGAAGAAATCGACAAGCTAATGAGAGCATGAGTCGTCTACGAAATTGAACACGTGGACTGGGTCTCGCCCATAGTCATCGTCCTAAAGAAAAATGGGAAGATTTGAGTGTATGTCAATTACAAGAAGGTAAATGCAGCTTCAAAAAGAGATAATTACCCATTTTCATACACCAAGCACATGTTAGAGAGAGTGGCTGGCAAAGAGACCTACAATTTCCTCAACGGCGTCTCAGGGTACAATCAGGTGCAAGTGCATCCTAATGATAGGCATAAGGCGGCGTTCTCCACTGAATTGGAAGTCTTTGCCTACATAGTCATGCCTTTTGTATTGACTAATGCACCAGCCACTTTCCAACGACTGATGTATACAATATTCAAGGACATGCTAAGGAAGCAGTTGGAAATCTTCATGGACGACTTGTACATTCACTCTGCTTGGTAGGAACACCTAAATAGGCTCCAAGTGGTCTTTGAACAATGTTGGCTATACCGCCTTTCATTGAACCCCTAGAAATGCCAGTTCTGGGTGAAGCATGGATGTATCCTAGGACACATGGTATCAAAGAATGGCATTGCCACACATATTTCTCGAAGATCAAGGTCATTGTTGACCTTCCACCCCCAGCTGATTACAAGGGTGTTCATTGCTTCTTAGGACACATCGGGTACTATCGACGCTTTGTGTTAAACTACGCATTGATTGCTAGACCCTATACACGCTGTTAATTGCATTCAAATGGACTGTGGAGTGCCAACACGCATATGAGGACGCTTTACATGCTGTTGATTGCATTCGAATGGACTGTGGAGTGCCAACACGCATATGAGGAGCTAAAAAAGGCTCTAACCACCACCACCCCAATACTACAAGTCCCAAACTGGACACTCACGTTCCACGTGCACATCGATGCTTCAAAATTCGCTGTAGGAGCTGTGTTGTGCCAACCTGGTGAACATATCCTAGACTACCCTGTGAGCTTTGCTAGCAGACAACTCACTGAGGCTGAAATGAATTGCTTGACAATGGAGAGAGAGGGCTTGGCCATGGTATTTGCTGTGAAGAAATTTTGGCACTATCTTTTGGCTATGCCTTTTACTTTCTTTGTTGACCATCAACCCTTTTGTATCTGGTTAATAAACCATGCGCTATAGGATGCATTGCTAGATGGCTTCTTCTAATTTTGGAGTTTGATTTCTCTATGACGGTGCGTAAAGGGAAATAGCATTACATGGCTGACCATCTATCTCGTATCCCCACAAGAGAACCAACTGGACAAGGCATTGTGGACGAACTGCCAAACGCGCATCTATTTCGATTGTCTAGCGAAAAATAATTGTTTAGAGCTTACATGACACCTTATTGGGTAGATGACATAGTTTAAGTGCCTAAACACGGACTGCCAAAGCGACCAATAGATAAAGCCCGACTTAGGAGGCTTATCCTGAAAATCCAACCCTATCAAATGATAGCTTGCCAACTTTACAAGCCAGGACAAGATGGGTTACTGCGTAGATGCGTGTGTGAGCATGAGATTCATGACGTACTGACACAGGCACACGGCAGAGCCGCAGGAGGACATTTCAATGGAGACACGGCAGCTCACAAAGTGTTGCAATCCCTACTGTGGTGGCCTACCCTCTTCCGAGATGCGACACGATTCATGAAGCATTGTGATGAGTGCCAACGAACTAAAGTACCTATCCATAAAGATCGCATGGAGCTAACCCCGATTATCGTATGACAACCCTTTGAGAAATGGGGGATTGATTTCATCGGACCCATTAGTCCTACAACACAATATTCACAAGCCAAATACATTATTGTGGCTATCGATTATTTGACAAAATGGGTAGAAGAGCGAGCTACAAGAACAAATGATGCTCGAACCACCACTAAGTTCCTATGGGAGCAAGTGATCTCACGATTCAACTGCCCCATCGAACTAGTTAGCGACCAAGGCACCCACTTCATCAAGAAAGTGATAGCTCAGCTCCTATCCTCCTTCCTAATCATCCATCAAAAATCTTCACCATATTACCCACAAGCAAACAGTCAAGCTAAATCAATAAATAAAATCCTAGTGAACATCTTGACCAAGGTCGTCTCCACATCATGTAGTGATTGGGACAACAAATTGATGGCGGGCGATAGGATAAACCCCATTTAGATTAACATATGGCGCAGAGGCAATCCTTCCCTTGGAATTCTTCCTACCAAGCCTCAAAATTGCCCTTCAAGAAAGATGGGAAGGGAAGGGGGCATGGACGGAGCGCTTGATTGAACTCGAATTCTTAACGGAAATTTGGCTTCTAGCCACCCATGTGCTGATATGCAGGAAGGCAAAACACAAAAGTTGGTTCGATAAGCATGTCAAGCAGCACAACTTCAAATAGGGTGACTTAGTACTGATGTACTCAGTCAAAGGACATAAGCAAAAATTGAAATTCTGGGGGCTAGGATCTTTCAAGGCTTGAACCATTAGCCGAACTGGTAACGTAGAACTTGAAACCCTAGAGGGAGAGGGCATAGGCTTCTTCAATGGCAGTCGCATAAAGAAGTACTTTCCCCCCATACTCCCATTGCATGAGCCCCCAATGCCAACACTACCTGTCAACATACAAGTAGCCACTATCACCAAGATGGACAATGAGGATGAGGAAACAGTACCTCCAGCTTACCTATGCATGACGATCACTGCCAAACACACATGCACTATCAGCACATTGATCGATGAAGGAGTTGATTTTAATATCTTGACTCATGACCATTGGACCCACATTGGCAAACCATAGTTGTATCCCACTAATGCTAGTCTCACCCCTCATGGAGGTTGACCCTCAAAAATTCTAGGAAAGTGCAAGGTTGCAGTTTCTATCAAGTCTGAAAGCATGCTGATAGTTTTCTATGTGTTGCCCAATACTAAGAATGCAGGCACAAAATCATTATTGGGACGAACTTTCAAGAAGCAAGCTCGTTGCAATGTTGACTACGAGTCACAGCATATCCACCTCGTCATAGGTAATGTCCACATAGCTACAACTTTCAGCAAGGGCAGTGTGACCCTCTCCAAGTCCACAATGCCACCGGTAGAGCAATCCACCACCAAGGCTAAGGAGGGGGGTAATGACTCGTCATAATCCACCCAGCCTTGGGGCCAACAACCCACTAGAACCCACATTGAAGCCCATGAACCGTAGTTCAAATGGGGGCCTAAACAAGGAGCACCACCTAGGAATAGAAACCCTCGACCTCACAAAGCTCATCATTCGCATCCAAAACCTAGGAAGCCAAGGCCTCACCATAAACGTCGACGCAGGTCAAGCCACAATGGGTCTCCAAGACCTTATTGCAAGCACAAGGCTACTATGCAAGTAACACCTGGATTTGGCTACCTAAAAAGCCAAAACAACCAAAGACCCTACTCAGATGCTACCTAAAGAGCCAAAACAACCAAACACCCTACAAGAGAATCAGGCTACTAAGTCTATAGAACCTCCAAGGTCTAGCTCAGTAGGACCTAAACCAATCTATCGCCCAAAATCACAGCCCACCACTAGCAAAATTCCCAGCTCTAGCACTGATGATACCTCTCACATCTCGAAGGTATCTAGTGGCATGACAACCGCAACTCCCACTAAACCCATCGAATGTGAGGCCAAGCTCCAACCTAAAGAACAACCCACACTACAACTATGGACGATTGAACTCTCTAGTCCAGTTAAGCCTTAACCCCCCACCAGCCTTCGACCCTCTTATGAGCAACGATCAATCTTAACCTTGGCCGCAGACTTAGCTGAAAACATGGGGGACGACTTAAAAGTATATAGAAGATGAGTATTTCAACTTCCAATATGATTGGATATCTTTTTAAAAAAATAAACCCATTTTTTAAAAGTATAAAATTTTATTTTTTGAAGTAAAAATCAATCTGAGTTGTTGATGTGGCACTTTTAGAAGAGTGGTGATCCCAACTTGGAGGATGCAAATGACTAGTTACTAGGGTGAAAAGAGAGGGAGACCCTCCTCCTTTCTAGGTAGGGTCCACCACAAAAACTATGTGTAGGAATGTAGGGGCACCAAAAAATAAAAAGGCATGTAATGATGACCATTAAAGAGGAACTAATCCAAGATTAAATATTTCTAATCAATTTCTTACAATGCCCTTTTGAGTTCATATTTTCCCTCATGATAGCTTGTAAGATAGATCCAGACTCTGTTGCTTGTAAATGCATACTTGCTACTCAAAATTTCATCCTTAACTTTTATTATAGTAGATGGCATTATGTAAGTAGTAGTCTAGTTGCTTTGGATCATAATCTTGAGGATTTTAGAAAAGATCCTAATAGTGGATCTTGATGTTTAGCTCTAAGAGGAAATTATTACTATACCCTTTTTAAGAGTTCTTTTGCCCTTCTTTGATGCTTTGGCTGCCTTAAGTGTTGAGGGTCTCTCCTTCTCTACTTTCACACTCTTTACCTCCTCTACCCCCTTCTAATCTCTAGCTTCCTTGTCTCCTTATTCTTCTTATATGTAATTGACAAGTACTTAATTAAAAATCTTTACTCATACATATCAAACATACTTACTATTATTAGTTCAGTGCCCAAGGAGATTAGTCATCATAAATATATGTATGTATCACATGGGTTCAAACATAATGGATTTTTAAAGTACCTCTAAAGATGAACTCGAAGCAAATCTTTTATAAAAGCTTTGGTGAAGGTATTTGTTTAATTCTCCTTTATTGAATAGTAGAGAGGCTCTACTATCCTATCTTAATCAAATCATGTACATAGTGATACTTGATCTCAATCTGCGCATTTGGTTTGTCATCCTCAATTGAAAAAATATTTACATAAATACATATATATCCAAACATTGTGTCTGTATGCAAAGAGAATATATCCCAAGTTCGTGAATCAAAATCTTGGTTTTAAATATATTTACAACAAATGGTTCATGTTGAGAGGCTCATATGTTTCTTAGAAAACACCTATGACATGTTGCATCACTATGGTTGCCACTCCACAAACTTACCTTCCTCCATGTCATTCTCAAGAATTGAATTTTCTATGTTTCTTGCTCTCTTTGCTAACTCAAAGACCAAATAAATTTGATACCTCATAGAGTTACGTCAAAATAATGTTGAAGAAAAGATTGGACGCATGAAGCCCGGTTTATCCCAATCAAAATACTTAGATATTAATGGACATCACAATGCTTTTCCTTGATTTCTCTAATATCCATGACAAATTGTGATACTTGATACATTGTGATTTTTACATATTTTTTACATACAAAAGGGTCCCATATAAAGGGACTACTTACAAATTGAATAGAAAAGGGTTATGTTTTGTGAATGAAAATTTCACAAATAATTGAACACACATGATATAGAGGGTATACATATGGTGAATTACCCAAGGTTCAGTTCTATTTTACAATCTACTATCTTTTGAGTGAAATAATATCTTAAACGTCTTTCACATTACATTGATAAATTTGACATCATTAAGATAAATAAACTTGACTAATCTCTTGGTATATACAATAATCCTTCAACCCCACAAGAATGACTATCATCTTGATGAGGATTCTACAAATAACAATACAAAGTAAAAACATACAAATTACTTGTGATACTGATGGAATCAAGTATCTTGATGTATTTGATAAAAAACTTACCACAACTTATCTATACTCCATTTAATCGTCCTCCTTGGCCCTTAGTTTTTCTTTCAGCACATGGATTTATTTGTGTTGCAAGGCCACTTGGCAAGTCTTTTCTAGCTGGGAGTCATTTGCCATTTCCCTTTCCATTTCCAACGTCGCCATTACCGCTCTCTTCCCCTCCTTTGCCCTTTCCAACTGAGCGTAGAGCTCCTTGACATGCTCGTCTTGGCTTGCGGCATGCGGCTTCGTGTGGCAATAGCATCTACCTTTGGTCACTTGGGTCCCTGTTGAGATTCGATGTCTACAGCAGTTGATTTAAATTTTTGGACAAGTTTTAGCCAATTTTTGATATTTTAGATATTATCTCTTGTAAAAATCCATAAAACTATAGACAACTTCTAGATTAGGATAACATGTAAAAGAAAGCATGTAGCTTTCAGCTAATTTGAGAATATTTTATGTAAAAATAAAGATTAGTGAAATCCTGTGAAACGCAATCGCTGTTTTCAGGCAATGAACAATACTCTGAAGTGGGAGATAAAGAGGGAGTGATTTGGCAGAATTTTGGCCAAGTGTGCTAGTATTTTACCCCCCTTTCGGAGCCAATGGAGGCATCAAATTGGCGATTTGAGCAACATAGAGGAATGTATTTTTTTATACACATTTTTGTCTACTAGAGTTTTATCTTCTCATAATGTAGAAATAAACTGATAGGCTTCATCTCTATTAGTATTCTTCTACATTTTCTATTTCTTTATGTGAGTATTCTTCTACGTCTTCTATTTCTTCGAACCCCTTCTCTTCCGTCTACTCCTCTCCCTAAATCTCCCTTCACCCTAGTGTCTCTTATCCTCGTGGTAGACTTTTGACACCAAACGCACCGACTTTGGACATCACTCAGACAAAGGAGGGAGAGCCCATGATGGCCGTAAAGAAAAAACTGAGAATGGCCTATAGAGCATTGAAGGCCGAACTCCAGATGTTGCCACAGCCTAGGGGAGCAAGCCCAAGCCGGGATGAACAACACCATTATCTCCTATTGGCGGGCCTAACCTCACAAGAAGTGAACGCACTTAGATTCCTCCAAGAGGAGTAGCAAGAGCCAAGCCAGTAGAGGGAGGTGGAAGTGAACTTCGAAATGGGACCACATGAAGGCGAACTTGCCCCATTGCCCCCTTCCTCGAGGCCTGAAGAGCAGCAACATGTAGACACCTCCACAGAAAGAAAGGTGGCACTGAGAGAAAAAAGGATGCGAATGGTGGAAGAGACATGGAAAAAATGGAATACCAAGGGAGTAAGGGTGCCCCAAGTAACTATCCCACCAAGCGAGGATGATGAGCCAGCAAGTTTCCACGCCGATCTTATAATCTAGGAAAGGCAGGAGATGGCCAGGAGCCCCTTCAACCTCAACTTCCAATTCCTCACCACCCTACGAAGAGTGTTACCCATCAAGGTGGTGGAAGAGGTGATTAACGCCTGTAGTAGAATGCAACAGAGGTGGCTAGAGGAGAGAGAGAAAAACCCCACCTTATGAGCTACCGAAGATGCCTAATTTTGGCAAGATAAAGTTTTTTAGGTGCCAAGGTCTGTGCCTGGCTATGAATGCCAACCTGCATGGAGAAGAAGAATCTGTGACACCAACCTGGACACGCGGGTGGCTTTTTGCAACACTCAACCCTTCGAGAGAAATGACCCAACCTTTATGCCCTACCCTCAAAGGGTCGGAGTAGATTTCGACCCCTATGTCCACGGCCGCTATGACTTCCCTGTAATCTATAATCCCCATTGTACTACATATGAAAATGCCCTCACCTTCACATCAGAAAAACCTGTATGATACCCTAATCCAATTTATAACACATTCTCCTCATGCCCTGATCCCGCTTTTATTACCACTTGTGATTACCTTAGATTGCTTAGGATACTTCTTAGGCAAGACCCCACCCATAGGAACATGGCCTCCCAGCACTCCATTTCGATCCTAACGCTATAGATAGTTGCACAATGGCTCGACTAATGATGTGTCCCACCCTATTGCCTTCATTTTTCTTAGCTCTTCTAGAGGATATGAATGATAGCCGCTTCACCTGCTACAATCATCCGTTCCTCTCCTCCACCACCCTTCAAGTCTGCCTAAACCACAAGGGGTATCTCCAAAGCCGCCAATTCCTTAGTAAATCTATTAAGCATCCTTCTCCACCTCACTCCAATGACAAAGATTAAACTTTCGCCACAACTATGTAACTTTATTATTATTATTATTAGTGGCAAAGAGAGAGAGAGAGAGAGAGAGAGAAAGAGAGAGAGAGATAAATCACACGTCTCCACCGTAAGTTACACATCTACCACAGTCAATGCACCTAGGGATCCTCAAGTTAGGCACGCCCGGTGGCCCCAGTCGGTCGGCTCTGTGCCTACTAACCCCCTAGCCTCATTTTGATCCTCCACTTTCTACTTAGGGCACATCAAGGGCAGGACACACCTAGGGAGGTAATGCTCGCATGTGGTTAGACCTATCACCCTAAGCTCCATCCCACTAGCATGCGCACAATGCACCACACGACAATGGCACACACCCATGTAAACTACACCTTTCTTTTCTTTCCAGGTACAACAAAAGACTCCACCACCCGCTTTAGTGACCCCATCATCCATGCAATGTGCTCCCCATCTTGTGAATCATCCTACCAAGCCGACCCACCAAACCAAGGGCCGAACGCAACAACTATGCTTGGAAAGAAAATGAAGAAGCTCATTTGGAACAATGCAGGTGAACTCAGCCACTAAGAGTTAAATGACGGATTTGTCTAACACCATTTTGAATTGCAAAGATGGACCCACCCCTCAACATCCCTCCAAGACAAGGGATCATCTCCAACTCAAGGTCCCTACAATTCCATAAATCTCTCCAACACGCCCTCCAACATGACTCGTACCCAAACTCAAAAACCTACTTACTTGGCCACCCCATCAATAAAATCTGACTTGTCCCCCAACAAGTGCCATGGGATTGGCACTCATCTAGGAGGGGGGTAATGTTAACCCTAAAAAAAAACAAGATGGAAAACCCAGAAAATCTAAAGCAGAAGACAAAGCCAAGGCAAAAGCAGAATGGAGAACGAAGGCATGCCAAGAAAAATCGAGAACCACAAGAAGTGTGAAAAAGTCCTAAAAAGCACGTCAATACTTTTTGGAGCACAAGGTGCACCGTGATTTATTTTGAAAAAAGTGTCGGGCCTTGACCTGTGCAAATTGTAAATGTAGATGGGCAGTAGGAGGGAAACTAGGAAGATAGGAGGACAATGGAAAAAAGTGCCTAGGCTATGACCGGCCATGTAAAAAGGGGATGACCGCCCAAATGGAATTCAGGGCTTTGTATATAAAGTTCAAAAAGTGAATGAGAGCTCATTCTTTGGTGTGTGGCAAAGTGGACTCTTCTTCTTCTCTCCTTCTCTTCTCTTTGCTTGCTTGTGTGTGCTTGAGGGAGGGAGTGTGAGAGTGTGAGGGAGTGAGTGTGTGCGGGTGAGGGACCGCGATGGAGAAGCACTCCATCTTCTCCTCTCTTCTCTTGTCTCACACATGGCTATGGAGGATGGAGCTTGGAGCTTGGAGGAAGAGGCTTGAGGATGCTTGAGCTTGCATTACGAATCGTGGAGCTATCGATGTGTGTGAGAGAGGAAGCAACTCAATCGGGCAACAAGGTAATCTCACTACATCCATAGATAGGCAAGGCGCATCGGATATGTGAGAGGTAGCCATTGGTGCTCACTTGGAACACTTGAACAATAAGCGGTCCATGGGTCTTGGCAGTAGAGCTTGTGCTCGCTACTACACACATGAAGCTCTATACTGATGAGAAAATAAGGAATTTGAAATTCTAAGAGGAGGAGTTGGTCCTCTTGAAAGTTCCTAAGTCCTATTACTCCATTCTCAAAGAAGGCAGCAATAACAAGCTGGCCCACCATTTATATGGCCCCTACTAGATCCTCAAGAGAGTTGGTGACTTGGCCTACCGATTAGAGCTTCCCCCTACCACCAAGATTCACAATGTGTTTCATGTCATCCAACTAAAGCCCTTCATTGGCACCTTAGTGAACTATGTGGAAGATCTCCCCCCCCCCCCCCCCCCCATAGATGAAGAAGGTTTCATTCAGTATATCCCTGAGACAATCATCATTGGATAACAAGATAAACACTTAATATCTCGATCCATCAAAAGGAATACCTCATCAAATGGCAAGGCCTACCCATGGAAGAAGCCTCCTACTGGCACCAGCCACTATTGTCAATAAATTTCCTCACCTCCAAGATGCCCAACACGCTTAAGACTAGCAAGTTATATCCCCTTTTGACCACATCATGTCCCTATATCCTACACACTATTTTAGAACATTTTTGTACCCATCCAAATTATAGCCATGTGCTTCCTAAATGGGCTAAAAGTACACATCCCAATTTCGACATGTGGTACACCCCATTTGGAGAAGCCTATCAAAATGTATGGAAGATTTACCTTAGCAGGCCTATAGTGGATAGCATGTTGTCCATAGTCTTCACCCACCTATTTTCATTGTAATGTGAATCAAAGTAGTACTCTACACCAAACTCCTTAGTCTCTCTACCAAGTCCCTCTAGTTATCTTTTGTTTCTTAGGGCAAAAACTTTCAGGGTGGGGATGGATTGTAACAAGGAGGATAAACGTGAACTAGGGCTAGTCACATTGACCAGGGTATATACGGTGTAAGAGACCCAATTTAGGGCATCCATTATTATCAAGTATATACTCTTCACCGTCATCTCTAGCTTTCATGGCTTACTCCTCCTCTCTCCCCTCTTCCCTATATTTCTCTCTCCTCTTCTATTCTTTCTTATTCTTCTTCCTTCTCTCTTTCTCTCTCTTCAACTCATTCTCCTCTCTCCTCTCAGCTTCATTTACTACAATGCATTTGATGAATAGGTATTCTAACAAGTCATTACATGGAAAGGTATCATAGGAGCTATGGTCTAGCAAGAGACCTAGTTGTGATCACTTGCGTGTTTTTAGTTGTGAGGCATTTATGTATATACCTAGGAATAAGCCAAGTAAGCTTGATCCTAAGTCTAAGAAATTCATTTTTCTTGGCCATGGGGATCTTGGTGAAATGGGCTATCACTTGTGGGATATTGAATCTCAAAGGGTAATATGCAACCATGATATCATATTTAATGAGGATAAGATGCATGACTAGCTTATCAAAATGGTTGAAATTGATAGAGTGTTATTTCAGAGAAATTGGTAGCCAATACATGAGTAGATTGCATGACCTATTTTACATTATGTAGGGCTTAAATATCCTGCTAATGTTGAGGTAGAAGTACCACAGGATGGTGGACAACCTCGTGTCTTATAGAATAGACAAGTGGGATGGCCAACGGCTCCTGTTGAGTCAATTTTATGCAAGTCTAAAAGGGTTTCTAGACCACCAAATAGATATACTATGTCTCTAGTCTATGTTATGGTCATGGATTATGGTGGGCCTTCTTGTTAAATAAATGCTTTGACTAGGGATGATAGTCATAGCATGACTAGGAATGATTGTCATAAGTGGCAAAGGGCTATGTAGTCAAAGATAGATTCTTTGAAAAATAATTCTACATGTGAGTTAATCTCTTTGTCTAAGGGAAAATATGCACTACCATGTAAGTGGGTTTACAAGCTAAATGCATTGCCTAAGTACAAGGCAAGATTGGTAGCCAAATGATTCAAGAGAAGGAGATTGAATTTGATGAGATCCTCTCACCGTAGTCAAGATGACTCTTCTTTGTATAGTGCTTGCTTTGGTTAGTATTGGAAGGCAATAAAGAGTATCATGTGATACTTAGACAATACTAGATCTATGTGCATATGCATCAAAAGAAAGGATGCATCTATTCATGGGAAGTATAGACTCTAGGGGATATATAGATTATAATTTTTCAAGGAGTGTAGAGTCTATTACAAGTTTTGTTTTTACTTTCACAAGTGGTGTAGTCACTTGGGTCTCTCAATTACAACTATGTATAGCTTTTTTTACCACTAAGGTGGAGAGATTTTACAAGCACCAATGCCTGCAACAAAGCTATATGGCTTACTTGTCTAGTGGAAGAATTCGGCATTGCAGGCAAGATGCCTACATTGCATTGTGATAGTCAAAGTGCCATTCAATTACCATGAAACCTTGTCTTTCATGCAAAGATAAAGCACATTGAGGTGAAGTATCACTTTATCAAAGAGGTTCTTGAGAATAAACTCATTGAGCTTGTCAAGATCCATACAAGTGATAACATTACATATCTTCTCATGAAGAGTTAACCTTCTAAGTGCTTTTCCCACTACAAAGTGCTAATGGATAGTGTTTTCATGTTCTGATTGTGTTGGCATTTAAGTGTGAGGTGTTGGAGTAAAGACCAATGGCCTATAGCCAAGAAGGCGCCCCTTGTATAAGAACACATTGTACAATCATATATAACTAAAGGTAACACAAAAAATATATGCACATAACTCTCTTGTGTTCCCTCTCTCTCAACCCTCTTGCACTCCATAGCTTCTACCTCGCATTCCATCATTGCCTCCCTCTCATTTTTATGTATGAATTTTTAAGTTATGAATTGAATTATCATTTTTTATTTTTAACTATTCAAAATTCATTTAATAAAGGGGTTCATGTTGGCTCGTATACTTTAGATACAATAATGGATATAGAAACTAAGGGAGGTTTCACATTTTGCAATATTTTTTTAAACGGAACAAAGTGTGATGAACATGAGGAGCTCTATGAGTATATTTTCAAAACCCCCTCATGTAGCATACCATTAAAAGCTTTTAAAGAACCTTTTTAGTATGCCATTGTTGAGAAAGAGATGCTTTGGCATTAAGTATGTGAAAACACTAGGTAGAAAAGTGTAATGGATGAGTTGGCATGAATGAGTGTCCAAGTGCATTGCACTAGATGTAACTTTTTGCCTATGTAAAGGGACACTCTTCAATGGAAATAATATCTTTTTACTTGTACACATGTTTACTGTAAATGTTACTCATTGTCACCAACCATAATCTTATTATGGAACCAAGAGATAGGTCTATGTTTGCTATAACTATATGCATAGGTTAGTCACCAATGAGCCACTAATTACCTTTCTCTCTAGTCCCTAGCTTCCTACAAGAATTGACTCTTTAGTTTCATTGTTTCTCTCTCCTTGATTCTCCAAAAGGCTTAAAAATATCCTTTCAAGGGTCTTCTCTCCAAAATCCCTGATTCAATTGATCCTGAAAACATTATGAAGAGGTGTTGCACTAGCCAAAAGGAAGTTGGTTATACATTTTGCACCCAAGCTAGGAACTTAGCCCCATTGGGGCCAAAGTTATTAATTTCTTAGACTAGCATGTGCACATTGAAGCTATCTACAAGTCTCCCAAAAAAAGGAGATATCAAAACTTGCCTCCACTAAATGACATTATGTATTTACTAGAGGTATTTCCTATTGTTTGTAAAAGTCCCTTGAGCTTTTAATTTCTTGCTCATATATACACCAAAGGATCCCCTAAAACCATAAAGAATAATATTCATGTGGTTAATGTGGGTAGCTTGAATGACATTGATTTGGTACATGTTTACTTATTAATTTGCAAATTAGAATATTGCACTTCTCTATAAAAGACCATTATTAGATGTGGAATTTTGAGACTTTAAGACCATTTACAGCACATCCAAACCATTCTCTAAGGTCATAGAATGCTCCCTCCAATTCCAAGCTATGACAATCAAAGTTATATATCTTGTAGCAACTATTTAACTCAAGTTTTGTCAACATGGAGTATGCAACTTTTTTCTTTGAAATAAGAGACACACATCTGAATTAGTGTTTTTTTTATTGGGGGGATCCCTCTAAATATTAATCGAGATAGCAAGCAAGAGGCACACTACAAATTTTCTACAATCAATAAGATAGCTCAAAAAGTAAATGAAGCTTGATTACACTGGCAACCCTCCTCCTTCATGACCCTACCAATTGTTCAAGTGGGCAAGAGCCTAGACTTAAATGAACACAGCATTTGAACATTGTGTCCCACTAAGTGATGCACCAAGCAAGACATGAACCCACAACCCCACTATTATGAGCATAAATGCCAACCATTAGGCTATCACGATCGTGGTAGTTGAGTGCATGTCTTGATTCTAGAAGTATGGAACAACCTAGGGACAATGCTTACAAAAGGAAATAGATTCTATGTGGGGGACAAACAATGAACAAGCATGTTGATGCCCTTACACTTTAAGAAAACAATTTCTCTTTTAGTGGTTGACTATAGAGCATGGTGAGGACTACATGATACATCCAAGTCAACTTTATAGATGAAATGAACAAGTTGAGAATGATTTATCTATAGAAAGGCCTTGTTCATAAGGAAAATAAAGGAGCACATTGCCATGGGTAAAGTTGGTATGTTGATTTGTCAAAACAAGCATGAGTATATGTCATAAACAAGAAGTAATATTCATTTGCAGTAAACGAAGAATGAACTAGATGGATATATGGAAAGTAGCTTGTCATCCTAGGATGTGAGATGCATAGTATGAGCTACCTTTTAGAGCTAGCATAGAGAACAAAGTTTTCCTTCTACACCTCACACTATGTCCAAATCTCTTCCATGCATATCAAATTAGCATGTCTGGGGATCATATTTGTAGCCCTAGAGATTTGTATGGGTGAGTTTGGAACTCTATCAAGGGTGTGATATTGTCTCCTTCCCAAATAGGAATCGATTTGAGGTTACTCAATGGCACTCTATCACTTTTTTATCAATGTCCTATAAGGCTCTTACAAAGGTGATCAGCAAGGGATTGCAATGCTTCTCACATATCCAATATGGTCAGTTGCTTTTCTCACATATCATACATCTAGTACAAATGTGAAAGCTCATTTGGGCTTTAAATTAGTGTACAAAAGGTACCTTAAGGTCTTAGATTCTAAGAAAAAAAAATTATGTTTGATTATCAAAAGCTAACATTTGGGAGCACATCCCATCTCTCCCTAGTTGGCAATGTGTAATTAGGCCTTGCTAGCAACACCTAACACATCAAATTCTATTGGTGTTTCTTGTTTACATGTACAACTTAGTTGTGCTATTTGGTTTGAAGTTTCCTATGATCTAGATTTGATGGATCTAGAAACTCTCGATGTAAAGTGGCATGACAGCAAACTATTATTAGACACAAGTCAAAGAGAGGCACGGGGATTATTGACACTAAGTACTATAGTCAAGCATGTGATCTCAAATTGGGGGAGATTAGAGGTAGTCATGGAGGTGGATCTTTATCACTAACTAGCCTCCCCCAAACTTTATTTATTATATGTCTAGAAGTGCCTACATAAAGTGATAAAGCAAAGACCCCTAAGTTATGAATAAGAGATTGATCATGTGTCATTTGGAATGGCACTACAAAAGAGCCAAGCTTTCACAATGTGGGAGCTAAAATTCGTAAGCATCGCATATAGGACCAACATCATTGGTGTCGCATATGTGATGCAATTTAACTTTACATAAATAATCAAAATTTTAATGGCACATATATGATGAGCTATGCAATGTTATTAGGGATGTTTTCAAGCTAAAAGAAATTTCTTATGCAACCCTTAACCAATTGCATCCCATACCCGATGCATGTGTCGCATTAGTGATTCTTAACAATTGTGTCCCTTAAGTGGCACATGTATACCAAAAGTGATGCATCCATTACATAAGAAACACGTAATAAATGTCATTGCATAAGTGACACTTTCAGTTGAAAAATGCTACAAGCTACATACTTGGAGCTCATTCTTCTTCTTAACTTTTTTGATAAAGTAAATTGTATGTTACACTTAGAGGTGCTCTTTACATTAATTTTTCTATTGTCTACATGCAAGGATGAGTGTCCGATGCACAAATGTAGAGGTTATACTTTTGAGTCTTAGCGATAGAGTTGGTATGGTGACAGTACCTTCTCAATGCACTCTAGCTATGCCTCTTGTATTGGTGGCTCTAGGATACATGTGTTTTGGAATTGACTCTTGCATTTCTTTACATTTTTTGATTCCTTTATCTCTAGGTTATACCGTCTACAAGGACATATGGTGTCACTTGTGATATTGATCATGATGTCCACATCATCCTACTTTGAGGAGAGTTGGTTTTCTTTGATAGATGTGCAGCATCATCAATCTATATATGCCACATATTCATTTATGCATACATACACATGTAGGCATGCACTTACATGTGCAAACACATACACATATGTATGCATACACACATATACATGGCATGCATAAAAACATGTGCATACACATAATACACACATGTACATATGCACACATATGAGGTGAAGCAAGATGAGATATAGTAGGAAGAAAGTGATAGGAGAGAAAATAAAAATGATTAGAGAGAGAGAGAGAGGACACATATTTATGAGACCATGTAAATAGACACAAATGTATTAAACACACTCACATACACGTACGTACGTACATACGTACGTGTGTGTGTGTGTGTGTGTGTGTGTGTGTGTGTGTGTGTGTGTGTGTGTGTGTGTGTGTGTGTGTGTGTGTGTGTGTGTGTGTGTGTGTGTGTGTGTGTGTGTGTGTGTGTGTGTGTGTGTGTGTGTGTGTGTGTGTGTGTGTGTGTGTGTGTGTGTGTGTGTGTGTGTGTGTGTGTGTGTGTGTGTGTGTGTGTGTGTGTGTGTGTGTGTGTGTGTGTGTGTGTGTGTGTGTGTGCGCGCGCGCGCGCGCGCCCGCGTGCGTGCGTGTATGTATTAATTCAATAGTATATGTAGTAATTATAGTTATTACTACATTTACATAATTGATTACATATCAATTAATAACTATTAATATGTTATCTAATTATTAATGAAATGTGTATAATATGTATACATATAATAACTAATATATAGGTTAATGTATATATGTATTATGTGTTATGTATATACATTAATATATAACTATAATCTATAATATTAACTAACATATTGTTATTTTAACTAATAGTTATTATGTATACTTATCTTTCATGTATTAGTTTTATTAATGATAACTTTTATGTATGTACTATAATTATTAATAATTTTAGATCATTTGTTGGATATTAATTATTAATTATTAATACATCAAGTAATTATTGATAAAATATTTATAATTATATATTAATTAAATTATTATACATATATGATTATATCTATATGTTATTAATTATTAATAATGAGAGAGAGAGAGAGAGAGAGAGAGAGAGAGAAAGATGAATAAGAAGAAGAAAAAGTAATTCTTAATATAGTTTATGGATTGTTAAACTTGTTATTGGCTTAGTATGTGAGGATAATATTCATGCCATGATAGGCTTAATGTGAATAAAAATCATAATTAAATGTGTCTGATTTGAAAATCTTTGAGAAATGGTCATAAGGTTCCATTGGAGATATAGTTTAGGCTTGATCCTTTTATTATTGACTTTTGATCCATATATATTAGTGAGTGCCACATTCCTATATATTGCATTTTTGTGCATCAGACATTATATTAGTTTAAGTTGCCAAAGCTTTCAAAGTTCGGATTATGTTTCTTATATCAACCTCCCATGAACCCTCTTGCCACATGAAATGTGCTTTCAAACCCCCAGTGCCAAGCACTGAGAGAACACTAGCATGAAGCGCCGAAAAAATCTAGACACGGAACAACTAGTAGTATTTTAAGTTTGTGTTTATATCCCCATGCTTCATAAAATTGGCTTAAGGTATACTTCACCTTGTAGTTTGAACAAAGTAGAACTTTTATCAGCCTAGAAATTATTTGAAAAACCTCAACTATAAGACTTAGCTTGATTACATAGCTAGTATAGTTTTCTATTATATATAGCCATCTCATCATGGGAATGAATACTTGCAAACAACTTGGTGGAGTAGAAGATGCATGCTTAGTATATAATCTTAGAAACAAGTTGGATCGAGCATTACTAATCACATATACCATCAATACATAGTAATTAGCTATGCTATATTTTACTTTATATGCAACCTTTAGTTGGAGTACATTACACATCATTAATCTTTTTTAACTATAAACATGTCAATCCAAGGTTTATTAAAAAGTAACATGAAGAGTTTGAACCATAACTTCATATATGTTGGATCTCTTTTTTCCACTTTCTCTAGTTTTCAAGTTTATTGTTTGGTACTAAGCAACCATAACATAGTAGGGAAATTGCACCATTTTAACATTCAATCCATCCTCCAAGATGCCACTTCAAAAAGAAAGTTGCTTATTGTCTTATATATGGTATAACATGAAGTTTGCAATTGTCAACACTTGATACAAAAACTTTGACTACAAAGTTTTGGAACGCGGTCAAAACTTCTAGAATGTGCTTCACATGTGCTAGACTTCTTCAATCATAATATTTTGGTTATAACAAGGAAGATTGCTCTCATACTATGCAATAAAAGTATAGGATAGTTGCCCTTCCAATTGTATATGCACCTCAACGAGAAGTGTAAGCATGGACTAGAAAGCATAAGGGAGATGTATGATTGATTGTACTTCTATGTTAAATGGTCCTTTCAAGATGTTTTTAATCTTTTAGAGATGCATATGCTTCAAAAATGATGATAAGGGCAAGTTCATCTAACAAAAACAAGGCTTAGTTATAGGTTCCTAGATTTGCATAAAAGCAAAGACTAATCATGGCATGAAGGGTGTTGTTGGCTTAAGCAAAACATGGGCAATAGTTATAAATTAAGAAAATGTATTTTGGCTTTAGTAAGGCATAAAGACAAAAGCATGATTTGGATAAATTTGAGGATGCTGCATTGATGAAAAGCTTGCATCATCCATGTGGCATGATGTTGGCTTCAAATGCAAGAGGATACACTGAAATTTTGTTATAATGGTAGGGAGGAAAAGGTATGATAAAGGGGATGTATCATGTTGGGTACAAGCAACAATACTAGGAGAGGTAGACATAAAGGTTAAAGGGGAAAGGACAAAAGAGGCAAGATTAGAACACGAAGGGGTCATTATTGATGATATCTCCTTTTTTACAAAAGGAACTCTAATCATTCCTCTAAGGTTGGAACCCCATTCATGACGTGGCTAGATAATAGTTACCCCAACTTTGACATGAAGAAAAGCTTTTCGCAAGGCCGAAAAGGAGCCTGCTCTGGCGAAGAGAGTATTCCCATCCATGATCGAGAAACCTTTCCCGCATGATCTTTTGAAAGCGGTAGAGGGTTGGTCCTCTCTCTCTCTCTCTCTCTCTCTCTCTCTCCTCTATATATATATATATATATATATATATATATAGCCCGTGCCTACCACCTCTCATCTATCCACGTATCGTTCACTTATTCCGGCATCCCCCTCGATCGTTGTATGTAGTTGCCTCCACAAATGAGATACGTTGTCGCATATTACAAAGGTAACGAAACGTTTCAACATGTGACCATACTATCTACATCGATGCAATTACTCTCTATCAAGAACCCTTGTGGGTCTCAACCCTACCCAATGGAACAAATTGATGCCTCTCCCCATTCTCCATCCATTCCTTGCACTTCTAGGGTGGATGCATCCACACCATGAAGAAGCCATATCCATCCATGGCCTAGGATCAGAGAGAAACAATTCACCCACCTTCTTCGAAAGTTACATTCACTTTGTCAAAATCCATAAGGTTTGGCATCATCTATGGGCCTTTTCTCAATTCACCCACCTTCTTCGAAAGTTACATTCACTTTGTCAAAATCCATAAGGTTTGGCATCATCTATGGGCCTTTTCTTTTTGAGAATTAGTTCGATATAATGTGTGCTTTTTATCATGAACTTTAACCCTTGCCTAGCATCATATTTCTAGGATTTGTTGTTGCACTTTCTTAGTGGCTAAAGGAGTTGTGTTGCATATTGCTTCTCTCTGCATTTTATGTTAAATAAAAAGATATGTTGTCCTACCAAAAGCTATCCCCAAAATCGTGGCTTTTCTTTCATTTCCCAAGCAGCAACAATTTTTCAATATTCTTTCTTCATTCTACTCTTCTTTAGTCTTTTTCTTCTTTTTGGCCCATTTCTTGTGCTCCTTTTCAATATTTTCATCATCTTTTTTCCCTCGGAAAAACAAATTAGGTTTAAAATTCTAAATTGGATCAATAAGCTCATTCTTTGAGTGAAAATGAAACTATTAAACTAATGTGAATGTTCTAAATTTTGTGCAAGAGATCCTTAGGCCCTACTATCCAACCAAGATCAACTAGGAAGAACTACTTTTGGGATAATTTTATGGCCTCCACAGATTGTCTAGAATTAGCTAAGAATCTACGGGCTTTTTAAGAAATGTTGACTCATGGTATTAGGCACTTTATGATTTACTACATGTTTTTTAAAGGTACAAGCATTATCTACTTGTATTAAAGGATCAATTATAGAGCTAGAATAGAATGCATGCTGAATAGCATTGTTCATGTATATAGATGCCGAGGGTGGTGGTAGGTTTGTCACCTATAAATACATATGAGTAGCTTGTAGATTCAACCTAATGATTTTTTAAATATTATTTTTGCACACTTTTTACATACGTAAGGATGCCACATAAAGGGGTTATTTACAGATTGAATAAAAAAGGAATATGTTTTATTGAAGAAAATTTCATAAATAAGGATATTCATAAACAACCCTTGAATGCATGTGATATAGAGGGTATAGATATGGTGAGCACCTCGAGTGTATTACCATGGATGGCAAATCCTATCCCAAAAGAAATCCTTATATACAAGTGTCCAATTTGGAAATTATTTCCAGTCTTACCAACTTAAGTAGAAAGGGTTTGGTGATAAGGTACCATTGTGCTGTATTTTTGCAAAGAAGAATAGACTTGCATATGTTTTGTTTTTATTTGCAAGGGTTGGATCCTTAGGACAAATGGCAAAGAGAACTTTACACTCTTTCTCTTTAATTAATTCATTTTTATAAAGGGGGTTTAGATGGAATCCAAAAGGTTCAAGTGGATATTTCATATAATCAAGGGTTGATAATGTTCATGCACATTCACAAGGAGTATACAAAGTAGAGACATGATGCAATGTTTCTTAGACATTAACTAGTAATTTTAACCACTAGCACAATATAAGGGCCTACTATCATTCTTGGCTCAATCACATTTCTTGGTTTACAAACGCATATCCAAGTAATGTGGTTTCTATTTCTCTAGTTACCATATACAAAAAGTAGATGTAAGTAAAGCAATTGCATAATCTTTGAGACCATGTAATCATTGTTCTTATGTAAAATGCATCACCTATCTAGTAAATGCAACGTGCATAGAAAAAAGGTCACATTTTAACAAATCTACTCATTTAAGCAAGTTAATCGACCACATAATGCATATATAATGGACTAGATGTTGCCACTTGCCCACTTACTTGCTTATCAACTTATGAACGACTCTATTAGTATCATTCTAGAAAGAATATGATCAAGTGGGGAAACATATGACTTACAAGATCATATACATTCAAAAACTATTTCTACATTGGATACATGTGCTTGCTAGACCATAAAATAGATCTCATGAAGGACACTTAATGCTTTCAAATCAAGTGTTCCAAATAACGTTTATGTGGGCTAAAATGGTGGCTCTCTCACATATTATTGTAAATATTAAGGCCAACAAGAGTAAGAAGCTCTAAGTAACATACACGATATGATTACTTTGAATTGGAGACTATAGTCAACATCAATGTCACATTTCTCATTCCCACCCTAAGCAATTGATTATAGAAGTCAAGGGAAAGAGCTAACTTTGTACGTGTTGATCAATGCAAATGTATAAAGAAAAACATAGATTTGAATGTTTTCATCATTCAAATCATGCATTGAAATCAAGCACGTAACCATGGAGTTGGCACTTTTATCTGGACAACTGAAATCAATGCTAATAGAGTATTAGGTAGGCCTAGAGGCACCACACCAAAGGAGAACAATAGCTTTTTTATAATAGTATTGTTTATGTAGATTTCCATCCATCCTACCACCCATTTTTCCTTTTCTTTCTCCTCGCACTTGCTTCACCCCGAAAGCCTTTATATTGCCTTCTCAGCTCCTCCCTCATTGCTAGCCGCACTACAACAAAATCGAAGCAAAGAGATGGATGCTTGATGCATATTAGCAGGTGCATTTAACCATGTGAGAAAATTTTCTTTTAACCTCACGATGACTAAAAATTATGTCATGTACAATTAAATGCACTTAGAAACACATGAAAATAACCTCAATACTATTAATGCTTGTTTAAGCACATGTAGATATGTACAAGTTGGTTGCATCTATACTAATGCTCAAAATCTCACATGTAGTCCCACAATAGTATATTTATAAACAAGTTCTCTAGCATGCTTAGAGCCCCTTCAAAAAGGCATTTAAAAGCAAGTTAAAAAGGTGTTAGTAATACATTATGAGATTGTATAAAGATGTTTATAAATACTCGTAAATTAAAAAGGATTCTATGGGTGCATTTATATTCACATCTAGAGAGGGAAGGAATATGTTGAAACAAGAGAGGAGTCATTTTCGTCCATCTGCAAGCAAAGAAGGGTTGTGTGCATCAACAAGGAAGAGGAGGAGGTTCTTTTTCATTTCCAAAACCATCAATGCATTTCCCCCTTCTCTTTTATATCCTCTTCTTTCTCTCTTTCTTATTGTTGTTGTTATTGCTCCTCGATTTCTTGTTTCAAGACATCCCTGAACAATGCCACGAGCCTCTCAAGGCTTTAGCCATAATGGCTTTGAGTCTCTCATGAGGTGCTCTTTGTGCTACCCACATTGGATCATCTTATGGATGGACAAGATATCACGACATCTATCTCTCATTTAGGGGAAGGTATCCTTCGTCTCAAATTGCAGATGCTTGGTGTATTTCCTGTGGAGGATTATGCATTAGCAAAGGCAAAGTCTTGATGCACTCATATTTCTTGAGGAGTTATAGGTGATAGTTGTGGTGAAGTTGCAAGTGTATGTAGATGTGGAAGTGTATATGGTTTCACTACAAGAACTCAATTGGATCCATTGTGAGCATGTATTTAGAGGGGGCTTCTCATCACAAAGAGTTGCCTCACTGGCATCCATTGGAGGATTCATCTACTTGTGAGCAATCTTATGGTAGAGGGACCCTTGGGGCTTCTTCTACCAATGTAAGCTTCTCCTAGCCCATGGCAACATCTTCCTAATCCACCCATCAGAGGGGCTTATGACTATGTGACATGAGAAGGGACGTCCCATGCCCTCCCAAGAGAGCAAGATAAGGGCATTCTTGGTTTCAACACTCCATTGACTTCTTTGCTTGGCTTTTAGAGCTCATGGGATCTCTCTATAGAATAATTAAAAATAAGTGTTCTACTCTAATACAAGTGGAGGTAGAGGTCTTGATCGGTATGGAAAAAATCATGGACAATCTCGTGAATCATAGGAGAAGTCACATACGTGCAGTAAAGGGCAGGTGTCATTGCAAGCCAAGGGAAGCCAATAGAGGATGTGGCAAACAAAACACAAGTTATGATAAAAGAAAATGCTATAATTATGGTTAGAAAGGTCATCGTGCATACGATTGTCTAGAAAAGAGAAGAGGTGAAAATAATAGGAATGGGATAAGGTAACATAACAATTATGTATCTACTAGTAATCAAGCTGATAATGAGAAGTTATTTGTCATGTAGTACATGTTGAATACAATAAATGTGTAGTCACCTGAATTTATGACAGTAGGCTTACTTATGTTCAAAGTGGTTGATATGCAAAATGTCAGTGAATCATGCCAATTTGGAAAATAGATAAGACATGCATTCCCTCATGATAAACATGGAAGCAAGTATTTACTTGTTGTTGTACATTTCAATGTGTGGGATCCTACAAATACTACATCAATGGTTGGATGTAAGTATTATGTAACCTTTATTGGTGATCATATAAGAAAAGCATGGGTGTATTTCATAAAAAGGAGAAAAGTGAGGTGTCCTCTTTTTGAAAATTCAATTGAGAAACAAATAGGTGTGTAGATTAAGTACTTGAGGTTAGATGGAAGGAGAGAGTACCTCTCCAATGAATTCAATAGTTTTCTAAAATAACATAGAATTCAGAGGCAGTTCACATCTAGGTACACTTTGCAACAAAATAGTGTTGAAAGAAAGAATAACCACATTGTAGAAATTGCACAAGCCTTGATGGGCTGAAAATAATATGCCTCATTATTAATGGGTTGAAGTTGTCCCTACATACGTGTCTATATACAAACAAGAATCTTGCTATTGTAGGCATGATGTAACACTAGAGGAGAAGTTTATTGGCAAGAAACATATTTGTTGCATGCTAAACTATTTGGATGCATTGCATATGTATATGTGCCTTATAAGCTAAGAAAGACATTGGATCTAAAATCTAAAAAGTGTATATTTTTAAAGCTATTTCCTTGAGTAAAAGGGTTACATATGTTATAATGCAATTATATGCGAGACATGGGTGAGCAAAGACGTGATATTTGATGAGATGAGCAGTTTGTATGTTGCTAAAAAATAAATATTTACATTTGATATTAAAGAAAAAGTGGTTATAGAAAATATGGGTTCATAGTCACACACATTGAGTGGGCCAAAAGAGTCCTCTTCTAATAGGTCCATTGAGAAACCATGGAGTGGGAGGTTGCATACAAATAGTACTCCTATAAGGAAAAAAATTGTATCACAAAAGGGAAAAGAAAAAGTGGTTGTGCCACTTGGTGTGCTAGATATTTCCATAGGCTATTCATATGTAGATGGTGAGCCTCATGGCCCATATTAGAGTATTGATGAGGAGTTTTGTATTCTAATTGTTTATATACGTAGTGTAGTGAAAAAGAGGAATGATGTAAAGGGATCACAGAGTGCTTTGTAAGTGTGCATGTCAATGAGAGTAAGGTATCCCATAAGTAGGTTAGAATATGATGGTTATGTTGCTTGCCATTATGCATATATAACAAATGTTATAACATCAGTCGAACCGAGTTGTGTAGAGGAAGCTACTGGTCATGTGAATTGGGAGAAAACCATGGATGAAGAAAGAAGAGCAAACATTCACATTGTTCAAGGATGACTTGAAACAACAAATAGAGAAGCAACAAGAAGAAGAAGAGAAGGAGGAGGAGGAGGAGGAGGAGGAAGGAGATGAAGAAGAGAAGGGGAAAACACATATATGGTTTTGGATTTGAAGAAGAACCTCCTCCTCTTCCTCATTGATGCATGCAACCCTTCTTTCCTTGGATATGGAAAAATGGGTCCTCTCTTATGATTGTATATTTCTTCTTTCCAAGTCCTCTTCTCTCTCTCTTTTCTCTTTCAATATAACCAAAGAAAAATTCAAAATGATAGGTTCACATAGTTTAATATCTTATCATTAGCTACGTAATTAAATTTATGTCCACAATCATCGTCAAACATGAACATAAATACATCCATAAATTCCCTTTTAATTTATAAATATTTATAAACATGTTTGTGAAATCTCATAAATGCCCTTATAAAATTACTTTTAAACACCCTTTTGAATGGGCTCAAAAGGTATTAGACAACTTGTTTGTAAATATGTTAAGGTAGGGCTAGAGGTGCAATTTTGAGCACTAGTATAGATGCAACTAACTTATACATGTGTACAAGTGTGTTTAAACAAGCATTAACAGATGAGGCTATTCTTGTGGATTTTAGAGTGTCTTTAGTTATGCATAAGATAACTTTTTAGTCATTGCAAGATTAAACACAATTGTTATCACATATTTAAATATGCCCACTAATACACATCAAGTATTCATGTTTCTACTTTGATTCTATTATAGTGTGCCAAGGGTAGAAATGAGGGAGGAATTGAGAAGGCAATATAAAGGCTTTTGGGATGAAACACCTTATTTTAGTAATTATATGCATTGTTATCTATGCTATTACATGTGCAATCATCTGGGCATGTAGTTACATGATTATTTGGGTATTTACTTATGCTATGACTTGTCCATTCACCTGCACCATTACCTCTACGTTTACCTACATGTTCACTTGCAAATACAAGTTTAGTTGCACATTTAACTACACAATTAGCTGGATGCTTATTTGTACCATTACTTGCATGTTTCTATGCACCATTACTTGTCTTGCCATTGACAATCTAATTAAACCCCTTAAACATTGTTCAAAAAAATCCAAAAATCTACTTTTATCAATAACTTGCTAATTCAAGTAAACCATCACCTATATTGAACTCAATACATAAACGTACCTTGAGTAACACTTTAATGTTTGACCGTTTACAAATAACCAACCCAACATTTGCAACCTATTTACAAAATGACTAGGTTTGTAGAGTTCTTGAACCGTACTGAATTCACACACAAACAATCTCTAACTCTTAAACAAAGGCCAAGACATGTCCAGAATGAGAATCCAACCACACAACTTTAAATCATAGGTCTATTATACTCCCTTGAGCACTCCAAGCCCATGAAGATAGCTTGTAAATCGAAGATCATATGGGAGAGATCTCGGTGTACTCCACAATAAGGCTTCCTTTATAGACTCTTGTGTTTGCGGCTCACAGCTCCTCACCTGGAGCGCACTACTCTTATACCATGAAAAGATGGGCCAAAGAGAAAGCGAGATTGGGCTCTTACAAGATGCACAACACATAGAGAACACACACAAGATAGGAAGTTGAAAACCCTAGTCTATCTTCTTCTTCTTATGCTCCACTATAACAATATACCAAGAATAAGAAGAGAGTACAACATACATAGTATATAAGTGGTCCATAGTGTGTATATGCTAACTAGAAAGATGACTACATAGATATCCTATAACTTCAGTAGGTGAACTCCCAGCTGTAAAGTATCACTGAAACTATAAGGTGATGCAAGTACCAACCACATTAGTGATATGAATGCAAAAATAGTCACCCAAATACATGAGTGTTAGCTCATGTTGAGCTTGACATCTCAACATATAGTATAGTTATGTGATATAGTTCTACAACCAACAGCTCCAAGTTATATATATATATATATATATATATATATATAGCGTGTTTATATACATGTTTATGGATGCATGAAAAGTGCAGTCGTAGCATGTATAAATAAATGCTTAAAGTGTAGTAAAAATTACAATCAAATTGCATATAAAAGCCCGTGTAAAATTGTGTTTGTCCTTTGCAAAATACACACAAAATTGGATGATGGTCTCCTAACATGTTCTTAAGCATGATGTTAGACGCTCCTTTTTTTAAAAAATGATTCAAACAATGAGTCAATATGGCCACCTATGGGCCTAATCCCTTGTAGTGGTGTTGCCCTTCACACCCTCTCCTTGCTATTCTCCTTTTAATTCTCGTCCATTGTATGCCACACATTCATATTACACACACACACACACACACACACACATAGAGAGAGAGAGAGAGAGAGAGAGAGAGAGAGAGAGAAGCTTTTTAACTTCCTATATACTTTTCAACTTCTTCATACACATATATATTATATTATGAGTTTCTATGCATAAATGCAATCTAAAATACCTGAAGTCTTTTGGAATATAAAGATAGTTGTAACATGTTTTGCTCACACTGTCCACTTTGTTTACCTTGGAGGAGTGCTAGTTGATGATTTCTAGTAATTTTGCATCATGTGCTATTACAATTTAAAAAATTGGTTAGTAATGCAATCCACAATCTTTTGTGGATAGAAGTAGGTAGCTTACAATGAAATAATCTAAGCACTTCATAAATTTACTCCAAAGATAGGCGCCTCTTCTTCATAATACATACTATGCTCATTTGCCAAGCTGTGTAGGAAGTTGTTTGACCTTGACATAGTAGTAAAATTGAACTAAAGTAACGGTGCCTCATTTCTTAATGTGGAAAAAAGCATATCACAGCAAGCACTTGATCAATGTGGATAGTCCTAGTTGTATTTCCAACACTCCCACCATGTTGTAATAAAGAAACTTGAGCAAACCTAAAGGGGCAAGGATTGTGATAGCAATATTAAACCGATCCAATAACTTACTGATTGAATTGTCAGGTTGGTTTTTAATTACTATCAACTAATCATGGGAATAAGAGATATTGAAAGGACATGATGATAGGGTTTTTTTCAAAAAATATTAGTTTTCTCATTTAGATATTAATAATGAAAGCTTTATGGAGGGGGCTACCACATGGCACACCCCAACAAGCATGAATGGCCACCATGTGTGGTAGCCCCTTGTAAAGCTTACATTAATCTATATTGTAGATGATTTTGATAAGAAGATATAGCCAACAAGGGTGTCACTTTTCTCATTCTTAACATCAAAAGACAATGAAATTTTTTCATTGTGTGAATCATGTATTCAACCCAAGAAAGCAAGCATGGAGTTGGTATTCATAACCATTTTAGATAACACTTATTGAATCCCACATGAGGACATGCACAAGCTCATAACATTATCACACCTAGGTTCTCTCCCTCGACTAAACCCATCCCTCCTTGTGGAATGTTAGTCTATCTATGAGGTTGAATATGATTTTCATAATGGTCAAGGTGGGAAACTACTCCCAAATAGTACTAAATAAATTCCATGAGGACATTGTAGATGGAGAGAGAAATCTAAGAAGAGATCCTAGATCTACATGTGCCAATTATGTACCTCCAACCAAATGAGGTATGGATCGATCAGGCTTTGCCCCTATAAAACCAACCACTCTAACATGATTCTAGGTCCCTTCTATGTAGTGGGAACTTCTTTCAAATCAGTATTCGAGATACCAATATGACATGGTGTGGTGGCTTCTCTAAGAGCACCTACAAAAGCACTTGCATAACAATCTTGTCCTGATTTCAACAAACGTGCTATCCCTTTCTTTTGTGCTCAAGTTCCAAGATTGAAGGGATTCTTTTCTAGACTTTCATGCATTTGTTTTGGTATTTTCCTTGTAAATTTATTCATAACCTTCTTCTAAAGCATGTGTGTGTGTGTGTGTGTGTGTGTGTGTGTGTGTGTGTGTGTGTGTGTGTGTGTGTGTGTGTGTGTGTGTGTGTGTGTGTGTGTGTGTGTGTGTGTGTGTGTGTGTGTGTGTGTGTGTGTGTGTGTGTGTGTGTGTGTGTGTGTGTGTGTGTGTGTGTGTGTGTGTGTGTGTGTGTGTGTGTGTGTGTGTGTGTGTGTGTGTGTGTGTGTGTGTGTGTGTGTGTGTGTGTGTGTGTGTGTGTGTGTGTGTGTGTGTGTGTGTGTGTGTGTGTGTGTGTGTGTGTGTGTGTGTGTGTGTGTGTGTGTGTGTGTGTGTGTGTGTGTGTGTGTGTGTGTGTGTGTGTGTGTGTGTGTGTGTGTGTGTGTGTGTGTGTGTGTGTGTGTGTGTGTGTGTGTGTGTGTGTGTGTGTGTGTGTGTGTGTGTGTGTGTGTGTGTGTGTGTGTGTGTGTGTGTGTGTGTGTGTGTGTGTGTGTGTGTGTGTGTGTGTGTGTGTGTGTGTGTGTGTGTGTGTGTGTGTGTGTGTGTGTGTGTGTGTGTGTGTGTGTGTGTGTGTGTGTGTGTGTGTGTGTGTGTGTGTGTGTGTGTGTGTGTGTGTGTGTGTGTGTGTGTGTGTGTGTGTGTGTGTGTGTGTGTGTGTGTGTGTGTGTGTGTGTGTGTGTGTGTGTGTGTGTGTGTGTGTGTGTGTGTGTGTGTGTCCCCCCCTATGTAGTGGACATCGATCGTCATGTCTTTCTAGCTCATTCTAGGTGAATATGGAACCCTCTAATATAATGGATCTATCAAGGACTCAAACAAGTAAGATGGAGCTTAGAAACAGGTAAGATGGGTTTTAGTCTAACCATTATTCTAGTAATGTGAGTACTCCCCTAATGATGTGAGTATTGTCTTAAAAATGTGTTTGCTCTTCTAATAATGTGAATATTGTCTTCGTAATCATTTACATGGAATGTATTTTGTAATCATAATTATGGCAAGGTCCTTTCTAAATCGACCTCTTAACTTCCATCATTGATTCCAAACCTAACATTATCCAATATGGACTCTATATACAATCCCAAACAATAGAGACATCTTGCATTTCCTTAATCTTTATTAAGGGTTGTATATAGTCTAGAGGCCACACTTGAATATAGGACATTGGGATTGCAAGATGTGTGATAAAGCTAATTATGAACATGGTTGATTTTGAGTGCTTGCAACCTACTCAACTAGGTTTGGTACTTGGGGGTGCTTGTAATGCCAAGTTTTTTTATTTAATCAAGAACAACATCAATTACTTTCTATGTGTACATTTATAAGGAGAATGGCCCATCCATGAGACTCACTATTGAATGGGAGCATTCCCATAATCCACAAGTCTAAGCACTCAATGTTCTCATGGTGGAGCCATTCTAGTGTGCACCATGGTGTAGCCAATTGTTTGAATGTATCCTTTTGTATAAGTGGACTAGTGATGTAGATTTTGATTATTAGACCTCTAGGTACATATGGGATGCAATCATATAGATGACCTGCATGTACATAGGGATTCTTTAGAAATATTTATTTACAAAGAGGATTTCTAAGAGAAAACATGTGCATATTAAGAGCCTCCATTTAAATGGGCATGCTTAGCATTGGTTTAAAGGATTTCTTTATGTGGGCTTCAACATGTGCTACAAACTTTTTCTTCATAGTGATTAACTTGAGGTGCACAAATAAAGTCAAAATGAATCAAGGATGCTTATTAATCTCTCATATAAGATTTGATTAATCCTAAGATCAACTAGCCCTTAGAAGCTTAGAGCCACAGTATGAAGGATGATTATGAGCAATGTGATTTCTTCACCTATCCATAGCCTCCACGTAAATTCAAGCTTTTTTCTTGGATCCCACTCCATGTAGATCCAAGCTTCTCATCTTTAATCTCAATTCATGCATATTGGCAAACTAGATTCATGTCAAAAGACTTATCTCACCAAACCCATGCTATTGGCCTAGGTTGACTTGTCCTATGTGTGTCTATCCACTCCAACATGCATATGAGTCAATGTGCTCTCACAAAGTCTCCTCATCTATGCAATCCACATCACCAATGCTTTGCTTGTGTAGGGAAAGTTTTACTAGCTTACACTCTTCAAGATAGAACTAGGTTTAGATTGATCCTCCCAATGCACCAAACCTTTTTGCTTTGCTTTCAATAAGCCAAAATATTTGTGGTTCATGTCTAGCATTGAACACTCTAAATCCTATGTGAGATACCAGTAAGTCCTCAAGAATCCCTCACAATTGTCATGATGGACAATATTGTTATCATACCTAATTTTGCTTGAGCTTTCTCATGTGGAAAGCTAAGTGTACCTCGTCACATCATAGACTAAATTCTAAGAATATAATTTATTTCAAGTTTTGATACATGCCTTGCTAATTCCCTCCATCCCATACCTTTTCTCTCTTCTATGCCTATCACATTCTTTTTTCAACTAGAGAAATTCAACCCTGTCACCTTCATATTCTATGCTGCCCATTCCATCCCATCTATTCAATCCTCTCCAAAATTCAATAGAGGAAGACAAAAAAAAACTTGTTGAGGGACCTAATTTGGCAAATATCCACATTTGTGTACATTCACACATTTGATAGATTGTCAAAAGATTTTAGACCATAGAAGGACATATCCACAACCATAAGAAGGGAATTTGATTCTAGATATAATTTACACCTTGACCTTCAATGATGCAAGTATGACCCTTACTATTCAATGTCACAAGTATGACTAAATTTTCAACACCTCCCTACACATATGATCTGTCTTTGTCTACTAGACAAAGCTATTTCATAATATCTTTTACTTTTTCTTGATGTACTACACTATTACAAACAAGCCAAGGAATATTATCATGCTTACACATTCTGCCTACAAATATAAGCGTGTATAAATTTCCAATATTTAACTTAGTTGGATACAAGATTTTGGGATATGCCTTAACTATCATTTGGGATGGTTGGAAGCATGAATTTTCTAAATTGGTAACATTATGCATGAAGCATTTTAAAATACTTTAGAAAACTCTACCTTTAAAATACATACTTTTCCATGTGGAGACTATTAGATTGTGAGCAAAATGATTAAGATATGATACTTGTCTAGTCCTACCATCCAACATATGGTAAAACCACCACAAAGCTTGTAGGAGCAATAGCTCGACATAGCCTTCCACAGGTATGAAGTTATTATAACATAACTATTTTTTCCCTACAAGCATTTCTCTTATACTTGTGTTCATTATTACCTTCTAAAAATGCCATGTTTTCTTTTATGAGATGCATCTTTCCAAGAAGCAACTTATTATAGATAAACAAGGAAAGTCCATTGTATATATGCATGCTACCTACTACAAATATATTTAACCATATACATTTCCAATATTTATATTTGTTGGGTACAAGGTTTTGTGATATCTCGTTGCTATCATCTTGGATGGTTACAAAGTATAAAATTCCTACACTAGTACCATTATGCATGGAGTGTGCACATTAAACTAGTTTGGAAAATTGTAGCTCTAAAGGGGCATGCTTTTTTTGTGTGGAGAACATTAGAGTATGAGCAAGAGATGGCACTTGTTTGGGATATATTATAAACTTTATTGCCTATCCTTTCAAAATGTCACTTATTCAAACCCTTGTGAAGGTGATAGAATTGGCCATTCCAGTTTCTTTTAACATTGAGAGGTTTGTTGACCATCTTTGCAGATCACATGCGAATAAGAGGTGACTTTGATTGATGGATGATGATATCATCTAGTGAATTTTTTCTTAAATACACATGTGCATAGATATTTTGCAACAATGATGATCCGATCTTTTTTTTTTAAAGTATTGATCTATTGCAAACTAAAATTGGAAGGGATTTTCAACCACATTAACCAAACATTTCTATGCAAGGAAGTCTATGTAACTAGCTAAATATTATGACTTACAAGTTCGTGGATCTTGTTCTCTCTTTTGATCTTCAAGAAAAAAGAGAGCATAAGGAGGCACCACCTAGTTTTTTGCTCCAAATTACTTAGATGCTACTCGCGAGGCCTTTATTAAAATGCTTTTATGATTAAAGCAAGAGTGCTGCAAGTACAAGACTATTTGGGGGGTGTCGATATGAGGCAATGGTGACTTTCCGTTGGATGGAATGATCAAAATAAGAATTGAGAATGAGTTAAATGAAGAGAGGGTGATGATAAAAAGGAGAAACGTTGGTGCTCGACATTAAAACCTATCGGGGAAGGAGAGAGAGAGAGAGAGAGAGGCAGAGCAATTTCTGTCGAGCTATCATCATCCTCGAAATGGAAAAAATGAGTGGCATCACGGCACGCCTTGTGGCGATGAGTTGGAAGGCAGGGCAAACCGCCTGATGACCGACAGGTGCCAGTCAGTGAGCAGCTTTTGCCCTGCAGGGAGGTGATAAATCGAAAAAGGCCAGCGTAGCAGGCCTACTACGTATGCGGCTGGCGGCCAACGGTAGCGTTGACAGTGATGGGGCTGGTCACGCGATGCGCACCCCCGTCGTCGGTCCACGTCAGATACCCGAAGACGTACGTCCCGGCCTGCGCCTGCGACGAGCCGCTCGGCCGCAGGTGCACCTGAAAGCTCTTCCTCTCGCCCAACGCCGAGAACGCCAGGGTGGATGGGACCACCTCCACGTGGACCCCGGGCGGGGGCGCCACGGAGGCGCGGTAGGTGGGGCCCCCGCCGACGTAGGTGACGGTTCGCGCCACGGTGGCCGGGCCCGCCAGGTGGGACAGTGTGATGGAGGGGTAGTTGAGGTCGGAGACGGGTGGGGGGCGGGCGGGGCAGGCGAAGGAAGGGTCGCGGGTGAGGTTGGCCAGGGCGGAGCGGTTGTAGCGGAGGCTGCAAAGGAACAGGCCGTAGTCGGAGGCGGACGTGTCGTAGACCAGGCCGGGGTCGGCGGCCCGGTTGGGGCTGACGTGGCCGGCGCCGTAGTTGAAAGGGGAGGCCTTGAGGGAGGAACCGTTGACGATGGGGCGCAAGGAGTTGTCGTGATGAGAGGCTGGCCGCACAGATAACGTCACGTCTCAATTATTGAAACCATATATACAATACCACGTTTCAATTATTGAAACCAGGCACATAATACCGGATAGAGAAACAGCACGCATAAGGGATGCAACACTAGAGGCGTATATAGAAATGACAAAACCTGTTGTCATCACGGCGGATTTGATGGCCGCTGGGGTCCACGAGGGGTGGAGAGCCCGCAGGAGGGCCACCACGCCGGCCGCGTGCGGGCAGGACATGGAGGTGCCCGATATCACGTTATATCTCACCACCCTGTGGTCGTCGTCGTCCGCCGTCGGCGCGGACGCCTGCGTCCAGGCTGCCAGTATGTTGAGCCCCGGTGCCGTGATATCTGGCTGCCCACCACACACACACATATAATGTGAGAGATGAAAGTCACGATTCACATCCGATTCTTAACTGCTCTTGTAAAACAGTGGTTGCTCTCTTTGACATTTGCTCATTCCATTATCTCCTCGTCGGGCTTTCTCATTATCGTCAAACATGTCATTATTCACACGTAACTTGTAAGCATTTCAATGTGTTTCTCGGAACTAAGGATCTCATACCATAACACCCTACATGACAAGAGCTGCCTATTCCTTCCTCAACGACAGGCGAGATAGAATAAGCTAAAAACTATGGAAATGCAATTTCATAAATTTTTATGTAATACCTTTAAGATGTCGGGTGTTAAGCTGTTAGGACCTTGAGAAGAAAACGATGCCATCTGAGGGGCAGGCTTAGCATCAAGTACAGTTCTGGGGTAACCAATATATGCAGTGGCAGACGACCTGAAAAAGAGCACAATGGTGAGAAGTATTCAGGTATTATACAGACTCAATTAATAATCAATAATAATGATAACTTAAGAATGTTGATTTCTACGTTGCCCAAAATAAGCAATCAAAGAAACAAATGTCAAGATCAAACCATAGAAAGTCATTCATAACAGTCGTTAGGCCAGGAACAACCCAAACTTGAAAACTAAGTTGAGATAAAATAAAAACAAAAAGAAATAAAATGTGCATGTATATGTACTGTGTGTGTTTTACAAGTTTGTAAATTATTTGCATGTGTTTTATGTGTACACGACAGGGAGAGCAAATGTTCAATTTACCCCTATAAATTGTGGCAATGGATGAGACAATCTAGTATTCATGGCAGAACCCTTCAAGTGTCAAGGGTTACTAAGAGTTCATCAAATTGCAACACGAGTTCTTATTCCTTGAGGTCCAGGCAAGAAGTTTGTCAAATCGTAACACATGAGTTCTTATTCCTTGAGGACCTTGAACTTGATAACATCAGTAACACATGCCTAGCTAGCATGATATAGCAATGGGGATTGTGGGTTTGGGAGTTTGGTAGTATTAATGTCATGAGCTCCTTGTCCAAGGGAGCCACCCCACACATACCTACCATGTTGTATGGCAAGCAAGGGGCACAACGTTTGCCATGATGATCCTACAATGCTCTAGGCAATATCCTAGCCTGCTTACACAAAGGGAGGACTCAGGAGAGAGAGAGAGAGAGAGAGAGTGCCGGCGAGCTTTAAATGGTTAGTGGAATGACTCTATCCCAATTTTGAGAAGGCCACATGGAATGACTAGTTGGAGTTTATGTAGTACCTCTATTTTTGAAAGTACTACATGTACTCTCCAAGTTCCCTTTAAATGTGCTGCCAAGTTATGGTTTTGGACTTTAGTGAACTAACACCCAACCACATGGACTCAAACATGCCATGTTAGACTTGTGCAACTCAATTGACTTGGGCTTGTACCAAACCGGGAAGTTGTAAGGACAATCTGAGAGAGAGAGAGAGAGAGAGAGTGTGTGTGTGTGTGTGTGTGTGTGTACGTTGGTACGTACATACATACCCTGATTGGTTGATGTAGGAGAGGAGCGACAGGGACTGGCCGGCGGTGAGGTGGGTGGCGGGCAGGACGTGAGGGTCGGACACCACCTCCTCGGCGTCCGAAGGCTGGTTGCACAGCACCAACCCCACCCCACCCGCCTCCTTCACCACGCTGCCCTTCTGCACGCGCGGGCTCACCCCCCGCTTGCACGCCACGATCTTCCCTCTCGCCTTCTCCGGGTCTAGTGATCCCGGAAAGCACAGCTCCCTGCACCATCATCATCATCATCGTCATATGTCACTAAACTTTTCCTCACCAAAGACCAAAAAGAGGCGCTAAATTTCTTTCGCTTGTCTAATTAATGAGAGTACCCACCCCGCCGTAGCGTTGGCACCTGCTGCTGTGACTTCGCTGCTAGCTACCAATGGGTACATCCCCTTGGGAAGCTTGAATTCTGAAAGGCTGGCTCCCTAACAATTTCATCAAGAAGAGAAGTATTAGAGGCATTTTGGAACGTTCAAATGTTTCTCTTTTTTGATTGGTTGGATGTCGATGACATCATGCGAATAAATAACACAACCCTTTCCCTGAGAGCCCGGGTGGTTCCATCGGAGAAGTTAATGACGTTGACAGGAGGAATGCCAATGCATGTAGGGTTTCCCACCGTAGAAAATTGTTAAATAACACGAATTCATTGAGTATACTCTAGCTATGCGCACAACATAGCTTGTCTATAATGGAATTTCAATGGAAGGTGACATAAAAACCTTGCTTAGGGAGTTACATTGGAGACGGAGGGAGAGAAAGAGAGAGAGAGAGACACACACACACACACACAGGAGCCTCCAACGTAGCTCCTCCGTCTTCAATGACGCTGCGGAGAGAGACAGAGACAGACAGACAGACAGACAGTGAGGTGTTAAACGTGCTGATGGGTTTTGACACAATGCCGTTTCAAACTCACCGTGTAATGCTTGTTGTTGCCAAGATAGGCCACGGCGGGGAACTGGCGGTCGATGCTGCTGGCGGCGATGGTGAAGATCCAGGGAGCTACGTTGGAAACGGAGGAGACGGCGGGGCCATCGTTGCCGGCGGAGCAGACGACGATGCGGCCCTGGGAGACGGCGTGGAGGCTACCGACGGCAATGGCGTCGGTGAAGTAGTCGGCGAGGGGCGGGCCCGACCCCAGCGACAGCGAGAACACATCGACGCCATCGGCAATGGCGGCGTCGAAGGCGGCCATGATGTCGGCGTCGTAGCAGCCGCCAGGCCAGCAGACCTTGTAGGCGGCCAGCCTAGCCATGGGCGCCCCCCCTTTGGCCGTCCCGGTTGCGAACCCGAACTCGTTCGCCCCCTTCACGAAATTGCCCGCCGCCGTCGACGCCGTGTGACTGCCGTGCCCTTCCTTGTCTCGCGCTGACCGGAAATCCCCGGTCGCGGACTCATTCAGCGGCCCCCCGTTTCCCGCCTCGTATCCCTTGAGGAAGTAGCGCGCTCCGATGAGCTTCCTTATGTTTTCAAAAATTGCAAAAGCAAAAAAATTCAGAATTATTGCATCCTGCAAATTTAAGAATTTACTGAATTATTGCATCACGCGGTCACGGGCTTTCCTGCACATGTTCGACGACCTTATTGATTATCTCACGCGAGAGAGAGAGAGAGAGAGAGAGAGAGAGAGAGAGGAGAAAACAAAGGGAAAAATCAAGATAGATATTAATTAAATGGCCGAGAGAGTCGACATGCAGCACAGTGATGTTTTAATGTCTGGCGTCAAGTAGGTACTATTTTCTACCTGTTGCAGTTGGCGGACGTGAAGTTCGAGCCACTCTCGCAGGTACCTTTCCACCTGGCCGGCACTGGTCCCAGCCCTGCGTCTCTGAAGCTCTCCGACTCGGGCCAAATGCCTGCATCCATCGCCGATTAGGCTAAGCTCCCAATCAGCCACGGTTAGACAAACTTAATGATGTGATTAAGCTCCTAATTCCATCCGACTAATGCATCGACAGCTATCGCATCATGACCAATTAGCCTCCTAACCAGCCACACATTAAATATGTTGAAGGCGTCGATAATCTATCCCGCTTTTCGACCTTGATAACTCACCTGTGTCAAACACCCCCACAATCACGTCCTTCCCGTATTCCGCCTTAGTCCATAAGGAATTTTTGGAAACTTCACCTGATGGCTTCTCAAGATCAAGGAATTCCCACGATCTCGTCGTGTGTAGACTATGGGCTCTATTGGGAAAAACTGAGATCACTTCTGGCATAGCTGCAAGCAGTACAGTCGAAAAGACCAGCTCATGAGAGAAATCCTGGCACATCACTGATGCGCTTGAGTAGCATCGTTCAAGTTCAACGATACACTTGCAAAGTACCATTACACAGCACATTGACCTCCGATGAGAAAGGTTTAGAAGTGTACAAGCAAGAGTGGATACATGGTAGGGATCAAGAATTGCGGCAAATCCATTGATGCTGTGCTTGTAGCTGTATAAAAGCGCCTCCCGAGCTGAATCTTCACTGATGCATGATGCCAAAAAGAGGCCATAGATGAGGAGGGAGTATACGTCCCTGATAAAGACAGCCAATAGCAGTACCAATACTGAGCTGAGGAGGAAGAAATCAAGTCACCTGCCAACGACCGAAGCGAGCAGCTGATGATGGCGAGCGTACACGCCCTCGGGCTCCATCTCGCCTGAATGGCTGCCCATGTACACAACATAAGACTGCTCCACAGCGAGTGGAGGGAAGAAATGAGAGCCTTCATAACTGAATAACTGCTTAAATCATCACATTAAGGAGGCCATAATTATAGTTACCTGACCGGCAGAAGCGGACCATGAAGAGATTGGAAGGAGAGAAGAAAAGAGGCAAAGAATCGCCAATCCAGGGAGCTGGGAAACCATGCTTGCAAGCTGAGAAGGGAGCAAGAGGAATCGGAGGGCCTACTGGAGGGACAAGCCGTAGGGAGATATGCAGGACATATAGGAGGATGATAATGATGGAGAGAGAGAGAGAGAGAGAGAGAGAGAGAGAGAGAGAGAGAGAGCTCCCACGAGCTGGAAGGACCCGGTGATTGGAGGACCAGGCTAGTGTTGGAGTGAGGGAGAAGAAAGGGAAGGAACCCTTTCGGCAAAAGAGAGCTGTGATAGAGAGGAGGGGGGGAGGGGGAGGGGTAGGGGTAGGGGCGGAGAGAGAGAGAGAGAGAGAGGAGGAAGAGGATGATACAAGTCTTCAGCTCATATGATGATATTATACAAGTACCATAGGGAGGGGGTCAAGTGATTCTCAGCTTTTTTCACTAGTCTTTTCTTCTACTGCATGCATAATAATAATAATAAAATATTAATAATATCAGACAGATTTGTGCACATCACAGCAGCTGCTCCCACCACCGCCCAAAGCCAGCCAAACGCACCCCTACCTTTTTCTCCTCTCTCTTCTGTGCTGAGAGCTGCTCCTCCCAGTTCCACCCACCCCCCCTTGCGCCGCAACATTTCTGGTGATTAGCCTGTCCACCAAACCCATGTGGGGCCTCCACCCATCTCGTGGACGGTCTCTTCCAGTATACCCTTTGTTTGACCCTCCAGCTTGGTCATGGGCACGGCACAGCATTACACCCTCGACCCTCGCGTATGAGCTTTCTCACTTTTTGTCAAGACAGGCTACAAAAGCTATATGAAAAGAAAGAGAAACAATCAGTCACAATAAGCTATTTAAGAGTTGAAAGCTTAGTCACAATTTCAAAGGAGTTTTAAAGAGACAAAATGCTCACTTCAAAGCCTCCGCAAATGAGCAACTCTCACTAGTCACCAAGTAGGTCCTTGTGAGAAAAAGGAGAGTGTGATACATACCGAGATTTGGTGCACGCATGGTAGGTACTAACCATACAATGGCAGTTCTAAGATTGGTGGTCTAGCCATACTTGGCACATCTCCCAATTTAACCATCCCATGGTTCACCCCCTTCATGGATAATCAATCAAGCTTGGGAGGTTCACTATATGTAAACCCTCCGTATCATGTCCGCTCAAGGCCTATTTAAAAGAACCTTCCTTTACAAATTTTCTCAAAATAAAACACATTCTTTTCTATTCAATATATAAATTGCCCCTTCAAATGGTACCCTTTTGTATGTAAAATACATAAAACTTGCATTTAGAAAAATCCTTCTTTTGAACCCACGTGATATGCTTACATATTTATAGATGATGATTAACCTGTAGGCTAGCCCAAAAAATTTGATCCCACCTTTACCATCGTTTGGCACACATGTTGTATATAGTGGCCATCACTAATCCAACACTATGATGCCCATGGGCTTTCTTTTTGAAATTGCCTACACAAGGACCCGCCATGCATATCGATCGTAGCATCGATGTACTACAAGTAAACTATTCACAGGTTAAGCACGAGATCTCCCCATGATGGTAATCGAGGAGACCCTGGTTTAATTGGGGTTTATTGCCGTTTTAGTAAAGTGTTAATCATCAGGTTGCCATTGTGGCCCACTAATTCCTAATTTCCAAAGGGTTTGATCTCCCCATGTAATCGAGGAGAGCCCAATTGAACTAGGAGTTAGCTGCCACATTACTAAAGCAATCACCCAATTTCTCTTTTGGGCTCCTTGATTCATTATGTGCAACAGGTATCAAAGATGAGAGAATTATAGCAACTTCAACTTCTTTGTCTGTTTTGTAAATTTGGGTCTACAGAGCCTTCATATTGGATTTTCTAGTAAGACCTCCTTTAGTAACTATAATTTAATGCAACCTCCTCTAAAGCATTTGCTTTTGTTGTGCTTTCATCTTAGATACAAGGACCGAACAGACACTATTAGATGTTTTAATTCCTAAGGTCAAATAAATCAAGGATAGTTGGCTTTCATATGGTTTTGGATTCCAATAAACCCTTACTATCACGTGCATTTAAGGCCTAATTTAAAAATTCTTTATCTATAAATTTATCATAAAGAAAACATGTTGATTTCTATTCAGCTTGCAAATATATCCATTAAATCAAACCCCTTCTATATATTTAAAAAAAATCTAAAAATGTGATTGTTGAACCCACTTACATACTTACTAGTAACCCTTCAAGAGGTGAGGGACAATCTCAACCTCTTTTTTACACATACTACACATAACATTTTCCAATCCTGATCTTCAGAGCTTCTTCACCAATCTAAACAACCTAATTGAGGATGATAGAGGAGGGTGGATAGCTCACTTCAATGTTAGGGTTCCAAATGGGATGAAATCTGAGTGAGATCTAAAGTCTCATTAGGAATGGTTTTACTCAATATACCACTTCTCATTTAACTTGTAAGTGCATCTTCTTTTCCAATTAGGAAAGTTAAAAAGGGGGGCAAAAGGGGTTTCCTCCTAATACAAAGCTCTATGATTTAAAGGGCCTCTAAATGAACTCTTTCTACATAGGCAAGATATCATAGATAAAGTGCTCAAAACTTCATATCCTTTGCTATCTCCATTATGATCAAGTAGTGTCTCAATAGGATCAATCTCATCTACATATTGCGAACAAGAGTAATATGAAATAGGCCAACGAAGCTATTTTCTTATTGCACTAGAAAGTAGGAGAGCTTTCAAAGTCCATCTCTATCCAAATAGACAAAGAAGTGTATAAATGATAAGTATAGTTGTGAGAAAATACCCCATAGAACTTATGGGTAGCTACCAAAATAGTGTGCATCTCATCCATAGAGCATGTAAAAGGTCCTATTTGTATGCTTGTAAGCTTGCAACATCCTTGGACCTTAGAAACATGTTTACGAAGGCTAACGACACTAGGTTTTTTCATGTGTGATCCAAGTTGCTTATTTTTGCAACAAGGTCAATTCATTACTCACTTTCAAATATAGCTTTATTTGGCATTGCTCAAGGGGACCAAACAACTAGGTCCTTGACTTAAGCATGAATAATATAGACTAAGCTTTTTGTTTTAATGTTTTTAGGCTAAACATCACAACTTTTGCTATGAGTCCTTACGTCTAATGCATTTTTTTGTGAGGCAACTATGTGAAGTACTATGCTATTATGGTTGTGACAAATTTGGACTTCCTTTAATGATCAAATACTAAGTGTAAAATTTTCTTTTATTGTGAAATTGATATTTGCTCCTTACTTTTGCTCCCATCGCTTTGGGAATGAATTAGAGTGCATGTTATTTCTTTATTTATGTCTCATGAAACTTTGAAAGTAGCCATCTACATAGTACACACCACTTACATATTCATGACCGACATCTATGTCTCATGGAATGCATAAAGTAGTCATTTATACAAATTACATAGGTCATCATCAACATCTATGATATCTACTAGTAAGTTCGAAGGCTTCACTATATGTAAACCTATTCCTAGCACGTGTACTCAAGGTCCAAATTAAAAATCCCTTATTTGTAAATTTCACATGAACTACAAGATATTGGCCCTATAGTGAGGCCTATAGCAACACTTTTACTCTAGGAAAACAGCATCCCTGTCATTGCTAAAAGTATTGTTGCTAGCATTGATTTTGGCATCAGTACAAAGCAATGTCAATAGCAAGGTCAATAGTGATGTTGCTATTAAAGATATCAATAGCAACAGTTGTAGAAAATTAGCAATGATAATAGCGACGGTTGTAAAGAAAAAAGGAAATGGTTGGCAGGGCTTTGTAGCTCTACCACACAAAGCCTTACCACCCTTATTGGTATCCTTCGGCTAAGAAACATAGTAAAAATTTATTTTATGCGCATCGTTGTATGATATTGTGCATTTGTATGAATGCATGTAATCCATTTGCTATTGAAACATATATATAATAACACACTACTTGGTCTAGCATTACCGACCAGATCCACTAACCACACATGCTTCGTACACAAAATATGATGACTTGCAAGTTCACATGCTTCACACAAAAGAAGAAATCAAATTCTTCACATGCAAAATATGATGACTTTCATGCCTAATGTATGAAATGTCAAGAATTTTTTTCTTTGATGGCAACATATGAAGGGATGGGCCTTAAATCGTGCATCATATACATACTCAGACATGTGTGTGCATAGTAATTTGTGTGTGTGTATTACTAAATTGATTGCTTATTACGTATTCTCTATTTAATAAATTCATGTTAATAAATTAATGACTCACTTTTCTTTAAGTGTTGATGATGATCTAGCATGGCCATGAGACCATTTAGAGACCAGTATTCCTAGTGCATCACTTAATGGGGTGATCATAGCACTGTGACGGGGATATCTAGTACATGCAGTACAAGTTATGAAAGGGGGAAAGAAGTGTCTGCCAAGTGTAAGAGTGTACACAAGAACTAAGGAGTTACACACAAATGAAGATGGATTGAGTTCTAAGAAGAGGAAGTGCATTAGCATTGTGCATATGTATTTATGTGTGCATCCAGGGATGCTTGGGAATGTTTACTTGTGTGTAATGAGCATTGCATTCATTTGGGGTCATACTCTCCCCTACAAGTCAAGGTTTAAGGTCTTTTCTTTCATTAAGAAAGACGAGAGAGGAAATTCTCTCACTAAGAAAGACGAGACACGTGACCCTTTGGAAGTGAGGAGATAAGTGATTTTCCCTTGCTAAGGTCTAAAATGACACAAGCTTTTGTGTGGAATTCAATCTTAAGGTTGAGGCCCAAGGCACTCTAATGAACTCTTCTCATCTATGACTCAAGGTGGTTGCATGGACCACAAGTTAAGAGTACAATTGAAAAGCTGTTTTTTGGAAAATCCATTTTTAAAATATCTCGCAATAGAAAAATGATCTCTAAAAACGGGCTGCATGGGTTATCGAAAACAACGAGATCTACAACTTTTGCGTTAGACGTTTTTTCATCCAAATAACGCACAAAGAGATATCTTGAAATTAGTGCTACAGAGTGGAACAACCACATCTTGCATGAAGATCAACTCAACTCTCTCTCCAAGAAGAGAAGCTCTTGAAAGCCTATAAAAGTGAAGGCTCTCCTTGGGTGTAAGGGAGAGGTGAAGGAAGCATCACTTTGCATGTATCCAAGAGGAGAAGAGAAGGTGCAAGTGCTGCAGAAGCCCTGTTGAAATCAAGTGCTATGGAAGCTCTACTGAAATCAAATTCCAAGAGGAGAAGAGAAGATGCAAGTGCTGTGGAAGCTCGGCTGAAATCAAGCACCAAGAGGAGAGCCCTACACATATTGTGTAAGAGAGAAGGAGACTCAAGAAGGATCAAAACGTGCCAACTTCCAAGTTATGCAAGTGTTAATTGGTTGTATACCGTGCAAGGAACCGTGATTTTGTTTCCAAGATCTACAAGTAAGAACTGGCTTATGTGTAATGGAGGAGCTTGCTCCTTGTCAATAATATAACTCCACAAGGGGGGGGACTGGCCCATCTTCAATAGTGTGAGTGAGATATATACATAGAGGTCAAGCACAAACAATCTTTGTGTGTATGTTTGTGCATACGCACGCCTGTGTGTGTGTTTGTGTGTGTGTGTGATATACGCAGGTCAAGCACGAATCATATTTGTCCATGAAAAGACTTTATCTCACATGCTCTTGAGCAAGCATTTATGTTTATATGATAAAGTAAACTTGGGCAAGCATTTGTGTATATGAAGAAACTTTATCTCATGTGCTCTTGGGGAAGCATTTATGTGTATATGTTAAAGGACAAACTAAAACTCATATAGATGTAAGACTTGAATGTAAAGCATATCTTAAGCTTTGTGAGAACAAGAAGAGTGTTAGGGACTAGGGGAGAGAGGAAAATTCCCCATATCTTGATTTCACAACATATCTTGTACATATATGCATGATGTGCATATTTATCTTGTTTTTGTTTCAATGGCCCCAAAAGTCAAACAAAACATGAAAGTTATGCATAATACCTACTAGAAATACAATACTTTTTCATAATTTCATAGCTTTATGACATTCTTCTTATCTTATATACACTTCTCACAACCATAGGTCATTCATTGATCAATCCACACTAATAAGAAGACCATGCAAGTTTCCCATCACATATGGATTGATTCATGCAAGGTCTAAGAGCTGTATATGCAATAATTTCTATATGTATTCTTGCATGTGTACAAATGTACATGTCTATGTGTGTGGATCTCTCTCTCTCTCTCTCTCTCTCTCACACACACACACACACTCACTTACTCACTCTCTCTCTCTCTCTCTCTCTCCCCCCTATACACCAATTTCTTGCCTTATTTTTATGTATATTATAGCTTGCACACCACACTTAAATTTATTGCCAAGAGAGCTTATACTTTGAAGATCTTAATGGAACAATCAATAAATATGATCAACTTTACAGACATGTCAATCCTCAAAATCATGATCTATTAAAGATACCTCATTGGCTAGTCAAAAAATCATCATGGCACTCACTCACTCACTCACTCACTCACTCACTCACACACACACACACACACACACACACACACACACACACACACACACACACACACACACACACACACACACACTCTCTCTCTCTCTCTCTCTCTCTCTCTCTCTCTCTCTCTCTCTCTCTCTCTCTCTCTCTCTCTCTCTCTCTCTCTCTCTCTCTCTCTCTCTCTCTCTCTCTCTCTGTGCGTCTGTGTGTGTGTGCCTATATACCAATTCACAAATCACTTTTCATATTCCACATGAACATGAAAGGTAATATTTCACACCCATATCAACACTTTTAATCATAAAACGACCCTTATACTTACTCTTTGTGTGATGTCGAATTTCATAGTAATCATATCGTTACACAACAACTCTTAAAAGTGTTATGCTTGCAACTAATTGTATAATTTATCACCATGGTTTGTGGACTTGCAAAACTTGCTAGATTGTGCCTCACTTGATTTGTGTTTTTTGTGAGTAAAGGGAAGTGGACATGTGATATGACCCCTATAGTTACTCTTCCTAACATGTAGAATTTCATAGTAGTCACAATAACTCTCAAAAGTGACATGTATGCAATCCATTTGTATAATCTCTCACATTCTGATCTGTAGAATTGCAAAACTTACAAGGTTATGCTAGCCTCGCTCACTTCGTGTTTTTTGTGAGCCAAGGGAAGTGATTGTGCTATCAAGTGATCACTTTTGTTTGCTCACCCAAAAAAAAAAAAAAAGGACAAACAACATGCTTCACGCATAATAAACAATGCATTTTGTTCCTAATGTGTAAAATCCCACCAATCTTAAGAGATTGCTTTGTGAGGATTCGCATGTAAGCATGTAGTTAACCATGTGCACTATCATTTGACTACATATGTTTGTCTTCATATATTAATGCATTCACATGTGTGTTTTTAAGTGTGTGAACATGTATGAGTGTGTTCTTCACTATTGGCCAAATGACTTGGTATTGTGTCCACTATTGTGATACCCACACACATATATGTGTATGTGTGTGTGTGCATACGTATTATTGCACTACATGTCCACCTCTTTTTGTATGTATACATGCATTTCTCCTCTATCTTTCTCGCATAAGTATAATCAATGCTTATTCTTCTTCACAAACTTTGTTTTTGGGTTTAAAAAAGGCTCACATGTAAGTGTGGGAGGGAGGGGGTGTGTGAGGCAATGTGGTAAGAGGGAGATACCTATTCCCAAGATGAAAACCCCTTTCACCTATAGAATATTCAATTGTTTGCATGTATAAAAATTTGGTTTAAGCCAACTTATAAATGGTTATATTAGGTCTAGGGCCCCTAGAAGAGAAATTACATATAGCCTACTTTTCTTTAGTCTACAATGTTCTCACTATCTTTGCATATGCATGGACTCACATGTTTGCATGCTCATGCATAAATCAAGCAATTAAGAGTGTAAGTCACAAATGCATATGGTTTAAGTTTGCTTCTCTATCCAATTCTATCCCTTTTGTTTGTTTGCCTCTCCCATACAAACTATACTCACACACATTCAAAAACAACTATGATCTATGCAATGATCCCTACAATTCTATCCCTTTCACACACACACACACACACACACACACACACACACACACACACACACACACACACACACACACACACACACACACACACACACACACACACACACACACACACACACACACACACACACACACACACACACACACACACACACACACACACACACACGGCCATGCATGGACAAGTGCACATGCAACATGCATGTGGCTCTTGACATTTGAGCTCACAAAAAGACAACCTAAAGTCTTCCAGCTGCTTTATAAGCCTAAGAAGAAGCTGTAAAATTAAAATCAATGAAGTATCATATCAAACAAAAATTTTGATCAATAAGACTCCAACATAGAAAAATAGCAAGTTCCATTCCAGCTTCTATAACTTAGCATGGTTTTTTGAGATGTGTGGATACAACTATGAAAAGGGAGAATCTAGAGTAATTGAAGAAATACATGTGGTTCTAGTTTGAATAGTCTAATGTTTACTACATATATGAATATAAAAATGTTGCAAGAAAAAGATGAGTTTTAAATTCTTCAATGTAATACTAACATGCGCATAAGGAGCTTTAACCCCCAACTGAAGTGACAACATACCTTATGGAATTGGTCCTCTTACCCTATTGTCATTGTGTTGCACTTAAAGTGTGAGTTTAGGTACTGGTTTGAAACACCACTACTAACATGGTAACACATTAGCTTAATTGATAGAAGGGAGGATTGTATAGGTTAAATTTTTTCTACTCAACCTTGAGTTTACTTTCTCCATATGAAGGGTTACACCTAATCATTTAAAAATCTTCATTTTCTTTTTGTTTCCCTCCTCTCCCCTCTTAGAGATGCACCTTCAAAAGAAATGTTATGTGTCGCATATTGGCCGATAGATGAGTGGACATGAGTGCATACACATTTAAGTGTGTCAATATAGATGCGATCAAGCTGGAAAGATTAGTCTAGCTACTACTAATGTATCTAGTTGTGGGAGCTCTCCCTCAATCACCAAGATCCATGAACCGCTTATGCTTCAAGATTTTCAAGCAAGTGCAATGGCTACCTCTCACATAGTCGTGTGCACTCTCACACCTACAAGTGTAGTGAGCTTACCTCCATGCTCGATTGAGTTGCCTCCTCCCTCAAGCACTCTAGTATCTCCACGATTTAAGGTGCAAGCCCAAGCAAGCTCAATCCTAAGCTCCAAGCTCCATTGCTATGCATGAGACAAGAGAAGATAAGGAAAGAGAAGAAGAAGGAGGAGGAGAAGATGGAGAGCTTCTCCACCATGGTCCCTCACCCTCACACATTGACTCCCTTATTCTCCCTCTCTCAAGCACAAGCACAAGTAAGAACAAGAAGAAGAGGAGAAAAAGAGAGCTAGTTTTAACCTTTTATACAAGCCCTAATTCCCTTTGGGTACCCATCCCCTTTTTTACATGACCGGCCATTTTAGCCTAGGTCCTCTTTTCCTATTCCCTTTCTATTTACATTGTGCCTTCACCCATGCCCATCTACATTTACAAATTGCACAAGAGGGAGCATGGCACTCTCTTACAAAATTTTAGGGTGTGCCTTTGTATTTAAAATGTGCCTTCTCTCTTTTGCGCTTGCCTTGAACTTTTAAGATTGCCCTTACGCTTTTGGCATTTTTCCTCCTCTTTCTTCAGTCGGGCTACCTTTTTCCACTTTGTCTTGTGTCTTTTTATTTTCTTTGCACTGGGGTTAACATTACTTGTTCCTAGCCGAGTGCTAGCCCCATAGCACTTGTTGGCACTTGTTGATGAGGGCTCGAGTGGTTGAAAGGTTGCCATATGGATCGATGATGGGGCTTCGTGGAGATTGGATGTGGAGAAAAAGCATCATGAAATGGATGTGAGGTTGTGGAGGCCGAGAGTAGATTGAGTAGGTGTTGGGGGCCTCTGAAGTCAGTAGTCGATTGTGGATTATGAAATATACCTGGAAAGGAAAAGGAACTGCACTACCTAGGGGGTGTGCCTACCTCACCATGCAGTGCAGGGTGTTCATGCCAATGAAACTGGGAGTTCAGTCGAACCTAGGGAATCTTGGGGTATTGTCCCACACTTGAGGTGTTGATTTGTGTACAAGGGGAGGTGTTGTGGGTGTGACTTAGGGCGACAAGTCTAACCAAACTCCCTAGGTGTGTCGTGCCCTTGATGTGCCCTAAGTATGAAGTGGGGGGATAGGGAGGACTATGGGGTTGAGCCAACTGATTGAGGCCACCGGACGCACCCAACTTGAGAACCCCTAGGTGTAGTCTCGGGGGGTTCACTATATATATATTCTCTATATAAAGTGCATTCATGGCCTATTTATAAATATCCTAATCTGTGAATTTTTCTTGAATAAAAGATAACCCTTTTCTATTCAATTTGTAAGTAACCCCTTTATATGACACTCTTTTGTATGTAAAAAATGTATAAAATTTGTGTTTTAAAAACCCCTTATTTTGAACTCACATTATATATACATATATTCATGAGTGACCCCCCCGAGGGTGTAGTGTTTGTGGCACTCTGGTATTACATGGGAAAGTTTTTTGTTCCTTTCCTTTGCTTTGTGTGGGTCCTTTCTTTGTTTTCTCATTTCTTTTTCTTTTTTCCTTTTTTTTTGAGATACATTGGGAGGGAGCATGCTAGACATCATCCTGGTGCTCTTCTGTAGTTACATTTTGAGGGGGCCTAAGAGATTTGTTAAGGAATACATGGCTTTGCATGTAGCCCATTTGGTTAATTCTTACATTGAGAGGGGTAGTAAACATGAAAGGGTGATTACACTTTGAGAACCTACTGTCACTCATGTCTTCCAAAAGGCTCATGCAAAAAGTTGGCAAGAGAGTGGCCTTAACATCAGGGCCATTCCATTGCTATCTATCCCTACATTGATATCGAAATAGAGGGGTGGCAAGTGCTCTTCTTAGTCTATAGATATTTTTTTAGTAGGATTCGCAAGAGGCGGAGGCAATTACAAGTAGTAAGGAAAGTGAGGTGAGGGCATGCCATAAACTTGTCCAAGAAGTGAGTAATGGAGGATCGGAGGTCTTGTGCCCCAAAGGTTAGGCAGGAGTGGCGTCATTGATGTTGTAGATCAAAGGGAAGTCGTATCTACCTTGCTTTTCTTAGTCAAAATCCACAATGTGGTGCCTTAGGTAAGCCGTGTAAGTCGGTCATCCCTTTCATATGATAGCATGTTGCAAAAATCGATCCATGCCTCAAAATTGTTGTTCTAAATCTTTTGGCACCATTTAGGTTTGGATTTATAGCCTTTGACTTTTCTTGGATTTTCCATGACCTTATCCTCCCAGTACTTTGCAGGCTCTCTTCTCCATAGCATGGGATTTTCAACCCTCTCATCTAGCCACTACTTCCCTAACCTATTTGAGAGCTGGATGGCTCCTTTAACCACTTGTGGAGGTAGGACTCAATTCAGGGAAAAACTGTAGAAGAATTCAAATTCAAATGGCCTACACCCGTTCTCCCATTGCTCCCAATGGTTCAATTCCCATGCCCAATTGTTGATAGGCAGTTATTCATAAATTTGCAGCATTTGGACATCGAACACTTCTTGTGGTTTGGCATTAAACTTCCTCCTCGTAAGTTTAGCCAACTCCATGCGTTTCCTTTTGGCCTTGATCATTCCTTTTGTGGTGGTAGGATCTTCCTCTTCTTGAAAATTCACTTTTATTGATGGAGGGGGGTGGGCTCTATTCATCGGCTTGTGCCTCGATGTCATCAAGTTGCTCAAATTCGGGCCCTTATTCCCTTGGTGGTTCTACTTGGGCTGTTGTAGTTGGCTGCTCTCGGTGTTCTTGCTCTCCAATTCCAAGTTGCTCCAACTTTTTGTCGAGAGCCTTGCTTGCATCAAAAGTCACCTTTGTTGTGTCATGCTAATTTTAGGGGTGTACTCTTGGAGCACATACTTTATGGCTCTCCTTGAGATCTCTAGCTTCCTCTTTAGCCCTTTTATATAGTCCTCATCTCCAGCTTGAGTCACGTGAAACACTGTGTTCAGGAAGGCATGATGCTGGACTTCTAGCCCTGTCTCCACTACTTCGGCCCTTGCTTCTACCATGATTCTCTTGCTTTCTGCTAGGAAAAGGCATTTGGCCAGGTCTCTGACCCTTCCAAGATTCCTCTCTTCCTAGGCCTTGGCCTTCTCCTCCATCTTTCCTTGACTTTGGCTTAGCTCCTGTGATAGCATTGTTACCACTTCTTATTGTTCTTTCCACATTGCCAACATCTTCTCCTTGTCTTGTTTGTGACGATTCAACTCTTCTTTTAGTTGTTTTTGCTCTTGCAAGGTCCCAACAAGGAGTCAATTTTCAACCTCTAGCCACTTTTAGGTTGACTCCTTGTCTTTTTGTGCCCTTGCCTCTTACAGTTCCTTCAATAGTCATTTCTTTTGCTATCTCTTTTTATGGAACTCTACATGGGCATATGTCTTCACCCTTTTCGGCTCCTCAGTGAGCTCCTCTCTGAGGTTCTTTAGTTGTTCAAATCGCTCTTCCATGTCCTTTTGCCCCTATATGAGGCTTGAGAGGTCCATTTCCAACTCCATTTCTCCCTTTGCCTTCTCCACTTGGAGTTCCTTTGTACTCTCTTCTTCCTTCTCCACCTCCATTTTCTTCCTTGCTTTTAGTTCCTTCTTTAGTTAATTCACATGCCGCTAATAGATGGTTATGTACTTCATTTTCTCTAGCTTGTAGGAAGTGAATACATCCTTCTCAATCTCTAACTCTGCCATAGCAGCCTTCCTATCTTCCTTCATCTTTTCGAGTTGGCATAGGGAGCTCCTACACATATTCATTATACTTGGTTGCTACTGATATGGCTAATGCATGGGCATTGTTGATGCTTCGACCTTGGACTTATTTGGGTATTTTCTAGATTCTGTGTCCCCACAACAGTAGGTCTCTTTGTCCCTATCATTGGGGCTCTGTCACTTGGTGCTAGGCCAAGTTGCTTCACCAAGTTTAGCACGTATTGCACCCATGCCACTACTTTGCTTTGGTCCACTCCCACTTCTTAGGTCTCCTGGGTAGTGGCAGGCGTGGCAATCATGGTTGGTGATGGTGGGTACATGGGAGCCTTTCCCTTGCCTGGCATAATGGGCCCTTGAGCTCTTTCCTCTGCTGCAGTAATGGAGCCGGGTTCATCATCTGGGCTTCTCGTTGTGAAGGTCAAGGCGGAAGGCTTGCTCTACTGACATCTGCAAGGCTAGGGCCATTTTCTCATCATCTTCTCTTTTCAACATTTCCCCGTCCTCTATTTGCTTTTTTTTTGTTTCTCTTTTGCCCTTCTAGATTTCTCTTCCATCTTTCGTAGTCACTTCTCTCCTTCTTCTTGCTTCTTTTTCCGTTCATCTTCTGGTTCTCTCAAGTCCTTCTATGCGGCTTCTAATTCCTTGTCTCCTTCTACTATGGTTTTCTTCTTCTTTTAATTTGATTTTTCTTTTTTCACCTTGGCTCGATGGGACTGAGCCCTCCTTCCCTTCCCCACTAATAGTTCTCTCACTTGAAGCCTCTTGTTGCTACTAGAAAAGGAGTAGAGCTTTCTTTTTTTTTTTTTGCGATTTGCTTCACTTCTTCTTTTTGCACTGTCGCGGCCTCGTCATACCCCAAGTTTCCAGTGGAGAAGGAGAATGGGGTGATTATCTTCATGGCTGATTACACAAGTAATTTGTGAGTCGGTGAGCACTCGATGGTTTCTTCCACCACTTCTTGTCTTTCTAAGTCTCCAACGATCTCCTAGATGATGGCGGTGAGTATGCCTCCAAACCCTATGTTGGAGGCCTTGGTTGTTGGCTTTTTCCTTCCCGTCTTCGCTATGGAAGCCATAGACTCCCCACCTATTGGTTTGGCTCATGTGGCTAGCACTTTCGCTGAAGATTCAATAGTCTTATACATATAAACATTCCAATTGATTTCATCCAGAGAGACTTAGCCGCCAGGCTCTCGAGTAGTGGCACTCCAATCCTACTCATAAAGGCATTGTACCTTTGACTAGAAAATAGAGCATGGACTGACTTTGCCTATAGCCTGATAAGCTGACTCCATCATTCGTATATACTTGGGCCTTGTCCATCCCTAGCATATTGCAAACATCCCTTTTGGGCCACCTCTAAGGCTTGTTGACTAGCCCTAGCGCTCTTTCCACTATTTCAAGGCTCAACTCCACTTCTACTCTTTGAGTCTCTCCTCCTTAACTCATTGTCACAGTGCCACAGTTCTTGTTAGCATCAAAAGTTCACAAGAACTCAGTGCACTTGTTGTAGTTAATGGCTTGGCTAACGTTCTCCATATATTTAAAAATAATACACTACTCGATAATATGTTTTACCACTTTCTCTTTCATCGCCATGTTTTTTAAGTTCTGGATGCTTTTGAGCTTAAGCTAATTAAAGGCCCTTGTTTTTGTCGTTAGGTCGTATTTGGCTTGCTTTCTTTTGTGAATGGAAGCTTGCTATGTTTGTCATGCCCTGCCATCTCAGGTTCCTATCATGATGATGCAACAGCTCACTATTAGTTCACTTGAAATGACTTTTTGCAAAAAGATAAGGGGATCATGAATATATGCTATGGAAAGGTGAAAGGATCAAGTATAGAATGTAAATTTTTGCTTCAAGCAGTCCTTATAGTTCACAACCAAGAATTTCATGATATTTTCCTTAAGTAAAATTGACTTTTATTTTTCCTTTTCACTTTTTAAAATTTACTTTAAGGTTCAAGTCATGTCTTCTTTTCCATTTTACCCCCTCCCTCCCCCCCTCGGGAGCGATGAAAATCCTTCCTAGGATTGGAGGATGAAGGGTTAAGGGTGTGAAACACTTGCTTTGTTGTGCCTTATTTCTCCATGAGCCAAGAATAGAACTATGGGTTATACTCTAAGTGGATGTGATGGTCCATGTTTTGAGGCCTAATGCCTATTTGTGTAATGCAAGTCAGGACATTGATTAGAAGTCTCTAGGTTTTAGCCTATTGGCAATGTGTAGTTCTTCCTTGGTCAAAAGTCTATACGAATAGGGATGGGCCATAACATGTTCCTCAAAAGGTCATTTTTGCATGATGGCCAATACTTTGAAGAACGAAGTAGGAGTCACATAGGTCGAATCATACATACAGGTTTTGATTGTGTGTCTTTGCTTGGCGTTGTTCATAATTTGGTAGCCCTCTTGTTCCCATTGAAAATATAGAGCATACCATTTTTGTAGGAAGGAAGAGTCAAACTTGGGTAACCATTCTAGCTCTTCTAGTTCTTGGGTTGTTGCAGAGACTTTTCTCTTGCTATAGGAGGTGAGCAACCTTGGTTTGAGAGCTTGCTCTCAAGAAATCTCATTGTGAATCAAGGGTTTTTGACCATCTTAGAATCTTGACGAACACGAATTCATATTCCTCCCAAGTGCATGGCAAGGAGCGTACTTCTGTTGTTGCTAATGTCTCATCGAGGAGGTCTAAATCCAACCACTCATAGCTTTTAGCAAATGTGGTGAAAGTAGCATCCAAGTATCTGATGCAGGTGACTAGATTGTCCCCCATGTTTGCTACTAGGTTTGAGGCCAAAGTAAGGATGGACATCCACTTATAGGAGGGTCTAAGGCCTGCGCAGGAGATTGGGGTTTGGTTAAACTGGATAATTCCACTACTGATGCATGCCTCCTGGGCTGTTCAATGGGTTGTTTGTCGGCCACTTGTGCGATGGATTGGTCTTGCAACTCAATTGATGTGATTCTCACTACTTGTGGATCAATTGGAATAGCAAAAGTATCAAGGTGAGTCTATTCGAGTGTAGTGAGTCTTAGTTTTGGTTGATAGACCTATTGAGGCTTGATGGGTTTAGTTCATTTTGGGTCAGTTTGTTTCTCATATTGAGCTGGCTTACAGTCTTGTGGAGATGTTGTGGAAGGTAGTGGTGGCTAAGGGACATGCATGCCACTCGTGGTTTTGGGCAACCAAATCCAAGTGTTTCCTTCGTAGTAGCCTTAAGTGTGCAATAGGGCTTTGGACACCCATCATTGCTTAATGGTTCATCGGCTCCTGTAGCACCAACAGTGTCTCTTAGGCCTACATTGTATGGTCTTGGGATTGTGAGGTTGTACAATTTGGCTTCTAGGCGATTGCGGTTGTCGTTTGGGCACCCATTTGAGTTGTTACTTGGTAGTCTTGGGTGTGTTTCCTTGGGGTTATGGCGGGTTTGTCTTGGTAAGGTGGGATAAGTCATGACCCCCTCATTAGACCTTACACTAGGTTCCTCTTGTAACTACAAGCTTCAATGGAGCCACGCTGCCCTTGTTGAAATTTGTCACTATCTGAACATAGGTGAATGCACAAAGAGTCATAGTCAACATTGTAGAATGCTTGTTTCTTGAATGCACGTGTCCTAGTAGTGATTCCTTAGTGTTAGGCAACACATAGAAGATCATAGGTCGGCTTTAAGTCTCGATAGAGATTGCTATTTTGCACTTTCCCAACAGTGAATAGGATTGTCTCCCAAATGGGTTGAGTTTAGCTTTTGTAGGTTGTAGTTGGGGCTAATTAATGAGGGTCCAATGATAATATGTAAGGATATTAAAGTCAAATCCCTCATCAATGAGTGCATCAAAGGCGTGTATCTTCTGGGTAGTCCCCAATATGTGTTGGTAGGTAGGTTCTACAACTTCCTCGTCCTCTTCCTCAATCTCAGCGATGGTGGCTACTCTTACATTTAGAGGAGGGTTCAACATTGGAGGCTCATGTGGTGGTATGATTGTGTTGGTGGATTGCTAGAGCTCCTAGCCATCATGCAGAGTGGCACTGATCAATGTATCCTATTCTTCGATAGTTGGGATGTTGTGGCTTTATGGAACTAGTTGACTGTCTTTATAATCTACTTATAATCCTCTTCGTCATCTGAGAATGGAAGGTTAATGGTGGCTAGCACATGCATCCAATCTCGCTCGTCCCCTTGGGTTAAGGGATATACTTTGTTAGTGACCTGTAAGAATTCCTAACCTATGAGTCTTCTTTCAAGATAACAGTGATGGCATCTAGGTCGATCGGTGTGGTCTTTCATGTATCTATCTTGACTCTTACAACCTTTGATCTATTACCCAAGAATATGAGACTGTTGTCCCAATCTTCTATCACTCATGCATTTTTCATCTAGGGTTGGACTAATAGGATGTCATAGTTCACTCCCTTCATGACTGTGAACTTCATTGAGAACTAGACTCTAGCTATCTTCAAGGGCCAGTCTTTCAGTACCCCAAATGGCCTAACTTTCATGCTGTTGGCCAGCGTGATATTAAACCTTGCGATCTCCACAGGTGGGTTATCCCAAGCCTATAGGACTGCATGGCTAAGCATACTAATACCAGCTCTTGTATCTACAATTCCCTTCCTTGTAGCATCTCCTAATGTGTTGATAAGCAAAACTGCATGCATCTTTCTACCTTCCCAAAAGGTATTTACGTGCAAAGACTTAGCTCTTGACTTCAAGGTGAAGCTTGGTATGTACGTTACTGCATTGTGGTCAGGCAAGTTGGTCACTCCAAGCTTGTCATGTCATTCTACCCACTGCTTCAACACTTGCCATAAGGTTGGATTCTGCCTAAGCAAATCTTTCAAAGGAAAAGTCACAGGGGTCGATATCAATGTCGTGATGAGCAAGTTTCCAACTGCCTACTTTTTGTTAGGCTCTACACTCTTTTGCCAATGATCTTGGGTAGTTTGCCTACCTGTGGCATCTAGACTTTGTCTATGCAGTGCTATGTCGGGTGTAGATGCATCTCTTGATCTTAATTGAGTAGGTGAGACTGGTGTGCTCATGCTAGAGAGCTCATTGATCTCATCTTCAATAACGAGTTCCACATCCTTTAAGTATGCTTGGGCTTCTCTCATCCACTCCTTGACCTTATCAACCACTTCTAATTGGTGCTTCGGATTGGGATATTCTCCAATCTTGGTACTTCCCTTTTTTGTTATCTTAGGACTAGATATCTCTGCTTTTGCATTTGTGACTTGCTTCCCCTTTGGTAATATGGTGGCACTATCCATCTTAAGCATTCGTCTTAGCTCTCTTTTCCTTCTTCTATGGATTTTCTTTCCTATTGAAGCTACATCGAGGATGCTAGGTCCGAGTAATGAAATACCAACCTGCTTTGCTTGTGCTACTTGAGCCATGACATTCAACGGAATTGGCATGGCTTCACCATCAAGTGTCTCAACTCCGAACAACCCTAATGGTATGAATGGCATGATAGCCAAACTAGTGGAAGGTTTTCACCTAGTACACTCGGCATACAAGTATGTGATCCCACACTCAAGGCATCGCAGGTTGTGGCCTTGTCTTAATTGGATTGATCCTTTTCAAGGCATTGAGATGAGATGTGTCATGGGTGACCTCAAGTCTAGCATATGATGGGTTCCTGGTTCTGTCCTCCTAAACCTCTACCTCTTCCCTTGTCCAATGCCATCACTAGTATTGGTCTGAAATCCATCAAGATGGGATTGCCCTCTTCATTGTACAACATGTAAGGGTTCACGTATGCTTCATCCTTATTTTGCTCCTCTATGTAATGTATTGAAGTCTTGCTCGGTGGATGGGTCAGGATGGGTCCAGGTCATCTAGGTATCCCCTGTGGGATTGATATCCATCCTAGGGATAGCTGGCTTTGAATCATTGGGTGTTGGGAGAGCTAGTGGAGCTCCCCTTTTGAAAGGTAGCAGTCTATTCCCTAGGTAGTAAGGCTGATTGTATGGTTGTGAGTATGGCAATTGCCTTGGTAGTCGGCAATGCATTGCATCATGGCCAAACCTACCACTATTGGCACAGGGTCTAGATCTAGGATCCATGCACTCGGTTGGGAGGTGGTTTCCTGTGAGAAAACATGGATCTTGGACATGGCTATGGAGGCTGAAACACAAAAAACAACCTCATGGAGACATACACTAGAGCAATGACAAGCACACAAGTGAATGAAGTTCCAAGATTAAGTGCTTGGACTCATAACCATAGTCTTGTGTGTATAGATACTGACATTGACTCTTGACTGAAGAACAAAAGTACAATTGCATTGCATTGAAAAGTGAACCAAGTACATGCTTTTATAGCTTTCCAGCTTCTCCACTCTCCTCACTGTGCTTATGGGACACAAGTCTTCTAATCTTACAGCATACATCATTTGACCTATTTTCCAAAACCCCCCCCCCCCCCCTCAAATGATGAATTTCTACACTTGCTGGCTTTTGCCCCCCCTACATGATGACATGGCCCAAGAGACTAGCTAATGGGCAGCCTAGTTAAGTCAAGCTTGAAATTTTACATTTTCTGCAAGGGTTTTTTCAATACAAATCCACTAAAAGAAAGAAAACATCCACTATGGGAAATACATGTTCCACTATAGGAAAGATACAATGAAAATTTATTTAGAATAAGTTGTCAAAGTTTTTGATGATGGTGGAAGCATCTTCTTCTTCTTCTTCTTCATTCATAAATTGACTTTGATGGTGATCATCTTGCACCTATTGTGCTCTCTTCTTGCGAAAACATTCACTAGCTACATGGCTAGTCTTGCCACAATAATGATAAATAAATCGGTTCTAGTTGTTATTGCTGGTGAATCCTCGACCACATCCTTTTACTGCATAAGTACCCTTGGTGTACAAGAGGTTATCCCTTGAGATGATTTCTTTTATATCCTTGCTTTTAAATTTGATTTCTCCATCAAGTAGTGAGTGCTCAATGTCTTTGAGTGAGAGACTGGGAACATTACTTAGTGTTAAAACAAGGTTCTCATATGGTTCATGATTAACACTGGCAAGTAGCATTGCTATTGCCTCATCCTCATCAATGTTCTTTTTAAGAGTTGCTAGCTGAGTTTTAAGGTTCTTGAACTTATTGATGTGTACAGTCATAGATGAAGTGTCTTTTACATCCAATTAATAAAACTACATAAGTAATTTTACCTTTGAGTTCTTTGCTTGTGTACCAAAGATCTTGTCAAGTTCTTTCCATGCCTTCTTTGCATCCTTGATGCCAGAGATGTGGTGTAATATATCATTTGATAGAACCTAGGAAATAATACCTAGAGCTTTGTTGTTCATCTTCTTCCATGCCTTTGTTTTAGGCCGGTCTTCTGCATCATCTTCCTCTTTAGCATCTTCTTTCTTGTCATTTGCATCATCTTCCTCAAAGAGATCCTAGAGGGCTTTCCTCATGAGAGGGTACATGGTTTTCTCCTTCCATGCAAGAAAGCCTTCACCATTAAACTTTGCTATCTGCTCCAGTTCAGTCATCTTAGAAGGAGGTCTTACTCGATAGAGACCCAGACTAACTGACCAAACTTGCTACCCCTTAGACCACATGTCTAGAATGGTATAGAGACTAGAAGAAATTGTGGAAAACCAGAGTTGCAACAAGAAAAGTGTGCACAAGAGGGAGATAGGAGCTCAAAGTACAAGAACAAAATCTTCTTTACTAAGTTGCTCAAAGTACAACTTGGGTATACTCTATCTCACACTTTGATAGTGACCCATAGGCTATTTATATAGCCTCTGCTTGGCTAGGGTTAGGGTTTCCCCTATCCTTCAGGCTATTCACACCCATCTGCCCTCATACACCCTTGCTTATGGTGGGTTCCTATGCCTATCTTCTAACAGAAACCAGCTAGAGTGGCCATCACCCGCACAAAAGGATCATAAAAAGTGTTTGTTGCACTGTAATGCTTTTGTTTAATTTGGACACTATATCAATTAAACATTTGATATGCACTAGAAAAGCTGAAAGCTTGATTTCACACAGTGCACTTTGAGGAACACCCTACTAGTGCATGTAACATTGAGGATTGTTTTGAAAAACAAGAAATTCATGCAAGATAAGATAAGTTGAATGAAGCCACTAGTAGGAGGAGACCCCAGACATTGAATAGTGGCTAAGGACACCAATCACCATATATTGAGAGACTTGAATCATTGACCCACTTAAGGAGCAATAGCGAGACATGCACTATTAGGAACATAACTCTACCCGACTTGATCAATCTAATCAACATCCTAGTTGCTCAAGAAACTGCCAACATGTCAAAAACCAACACTAACCCCTAAAAATGATGAGCTTGACTTGGGAGAGTTTCCAATCGACATCCAGTAAATGATAACCTAGTATGACCTCTACAAACTAAAATGGAGCATCATTGTAGACCAGCGCAAACATCATAGCTGATCTGAGGAAGAGGGGAAATTGGCAAGGAAAGCACTGCAAGATATAGCTGCCTACAAGCAAGAGTAGCGAGCTCAAAAGCTGAGACAAGACATAGAAATGTGGGAAGTCCAATGCATCTTAGCACTCATCGGCCGAAATAGGACAGCAGGACCAAACACTGAGAGGAAGAGAGCACTAGAGATGTTGAGCGAGCTGCTTATGAAGCGACTCTTGGACAACATGGCTGTAGAGCAGAGAAAAGTAGCCCTAGCAACTTCCTTGCTAGCAGGATAAGGAATCACCCCGAATTCTAAGAGCTAGACCAAGGTATCTATGGTTGCTAAGCAACTTGACAAGTATCAGCCCCGACAATGACCCATATAGCTTTTGAAGTAGTTTGAGAAAGTATGTGAGGTGAACTGCCTAATGGACCTTGCTCAATGCGCACAAGCTTTTAAACTTTTGCCTAGGAGACAAAGGACAGACATGGTACACTATTCTAGACAATGCCGAATGCAGTAACTTCAATAACCTTAAGAGTCTCTTTATCAAGGGATTCTCTAAGGTGAGATACTTTGACAACCTCATTATTAGGCTGATGAATGTCAATCAAAAGGACAAGAAGGATATCCGAGACTAGGTCACCCAGGTGCGAAGTCTCTTTATAAGAGAATCCCAACTACAGAGTAACCTAGCAAACGAGGGGTTTCGACTGTGTTCATGAGCGGAATCTGAAGCAAAGATCTTTGCAAGGCCTTGATGAGAAACTTGAACCTACAAAGGGACATGCTAGCTAGGGTTTCAGAGAGGCCATACGAGTGGATGACTTGCTCAAGGAGAGAAGATCAAGGCCAAAAAACCGAGATAGCACTACCTCTAGAACCTCAGAAAGAGCTGCGACTATCAGTGAAAGATCTAGCCAAAGCACCCAAGACAATGAAAGAGTGTTGACCAGAGCCAGGCAAATGTGCGCATCATTATAGAGGAAATGTTGGAAAATAAGTCAAATGATGTATGCTACAGGATAAGCAGACTTGTATCCCATAAGCACAATGAGGAGAGTGGAGAAGTTGGAAAGCTATAAAAGCATGTATTTGGTTCAGTTTTCAATGTAATGCAATTGTACTCGTGTAGATGTCTTTTCTATCTATGCTTACATTGCAAAATCTCAAGGATTTGAAGCGTTTGTTGAAGAAAAGTGGAGATACTGATCAACCTGAAGGATTGAAGAGGGTGACTAGGAGGAGTGAACCAATTCTTCAGCCTTCTTCTTCAGGACCAGAGCAGAGTATGGCCGACGTACAGAAGTCAAAAGTGCAAGAAGATTAGAAGGCCCCAAAGACAAAGGATCTAAAGAAAGCAACCTAGAGATTCAAGCTACTATCTAACATCAAGACGACCAAAGACTTGGAAAAGGTACTTGAGGATCAGATTCTTAATTGCAAAATTGAATTTAATCTTGGGGAAGTCTTGGGGATTGCCAAAAGAGAATTTCATGATGTTATCATCAACATCGTAAAAGAAAAATGACAAGCTATTGAAGAGCCAATGCAGGATATGGTCCATTAGGAGGCTTTAGCTGTTGTGCCGATGCTATTCTCTATGGGTTGTAGATTGAGGAGATAGATTTTTTATAGGAGACCATTGAGGAGTCTAAAGATGGAGCTCTATGTATGTCGTCCAAAAAGTTTCTTCATCCTTTGCTTTAGCCCGTACAGTATGATGAGAGCGAAGATGTGCCTAGATTGGTGCATTGTAGCCTTTTTTCTCAAAGTCACTAGGCTCATGCAACTACAAAAATTGTAATCAAGATTGGAGAGACTGAGACTTCTTGTATTGGTCTTTTGGATCATGGCTCTGAGATTAATGTCATTGTGCGAGGTTTATATGATACTAGTAGATGGCCAGTTAATGTGGATCATGGTTGGTGCATGCGTGCAGCCAATAACATTGCAGGAGATTTGTATGCTGCTTGTCCAAACTTGAAGATTTCTATTTGAGATGTGTTAGGGAAAGCTCTCACCTCCTTGCAGCGATAGTTTTTCCTCATGTTTTTATGGTATACCCACTGAAAGTACTTTGTGTTTTTAGTATATTTCAAACATGCCTAGAGCTGCCAGGAAGTATGTAAAAAGAAAAGAAAAATAATTGATGCTTGCAAGTTTTTTGTAGGAAGAGACTGGATAGATGGTATCTATGGTGGCCTTTCATGCTCAGATACCATGGAAGAACTTTCGGTATTGCTAAATGCTAATAATCAAGAGTTATCATATGTCTTACAAGTCCATTCTCTGGCAATGTATTATGAAATTTTTGATTTCATGCTTCAAAAGAATTTGGGTGCTGAGGATTCTCAGCAAAAAGTATTCATTACTGATATATTTCAGTAAAAAGAGTTGGATGTTGTTGTTTATACACAACAAAAATTGTGTTTACCAGGGTATTTTCATCGAGGGTTGAAATTTACATGTTGTAGCAATGAAGCTAGAGTTCAGACAAAATATAAGACAATTGACAAGAAGGTTAGACCAATTACCGGACTGCTACATTTGGATAGTGATGAGATAATTAGGAGAGCTGTTATGTAACCTCCTTTACGAGATCCTGCAGGTATCGGACATAAGTTTTCAGCTGAGACATTGAAAGAAATGAAGATTGGGACCAAATATTTTCTGCTTCTTGAAGAGGTAAGATGTTTTGAAGAGATGTTACGCAGACATGGGAAAGCTTTTGCTTTCTTCCCACATGAGATTGGATGTGTTGATCCTAGGGTTATGACGCCCATGGTTGTTTTTACCATTCCGCATGTCCCTTGGAATCTACTATCTATTCCTGTACCAAGGGCTCACTTGCCCAAATTGGTAGAGCTTTTGAATGAGTGGATCAGGATGGGAATTTTAGAGCCATCTTCATCTCCATATTCCAATAGATGGTTCACAGTTCCTAAGAAGAATGAGACACTCAGATTCATACAAGACCTATAGCCAGTAAACAAGGTCACTATTTGAAATGATGGTTCAGGACCTATTGTGGATGAGTTTGCTGAAGCTTTTGTTGGATGTGCTATCTATTCATTCGACGATCTTTATTCTAGATATGATTAGTTCCAGCTTGCCCCTTGAGAGCAGAGATTTGACCACTATGAAGACACCTTTAGGCCTTGTCCGAATGTGTATGCTTCCGCAAGGAGCTACTAATTCGGTTGCCCATATGATGAATGGGATGAACAAGGTTCTACGAGATTTTATTCTTGAGCTTACTATGCCTTTCATTGATGACTTACCTATCAAGGGTTGCTTGGAAGAAGAAAAAGATGATTCTTTAGACGATCATGGATGTAGGCTCTTTGTAGCTTCACATATTAGAGATGTTGAGAAGATTCTTTGCAGACTGGAGGAAGTGAATTTGACCTTGTCAGGGTTGAAGTCTATTTTTTGTGCTAAAGAAGTTTTGATTGTTGGACATATGTGCGGATATTATGGCAAGAAGCCTTCTCCTGCGAAGGTTGATGCCATAGAGAAGATTGCAGAGACTTGCTCTTCTACTTCAGAGGTTCGTAGGTTTCTTAGAGCTTGTGTGCCTTATCTTATTTGAAATCCTCATTTTGCTCATATTGCAGATGATCCCTACCAGCTCTTTGTTGAGATATCGAGCTCCACTCGTGATACGCCAGGGTGACCGTTGTGTATTTATGTCACCGACTTGTCAGTTGCAGATGCGGTTGGTACACCGCCCCTGAATAATAGCTACATGATAGCTATCCTTATCTACTCTAGTTCGTGGCTCAGTTAGTATGCCACCTTAGTTAGTTGAGTTTGGTTTGAGACCCATATCTAGGGTTCTTCTATTTTTTTGTATGAGAGTTCTTTTGGCTTACACACTAAGAAGAGGAAAACTGTTTTCAGCCTCCACCCTTGTGTGTATTCCCCCATTGTGCAAGCAAGAAAGCTACAAGTGAGACTCCTTCCTTCTCTCCCACAATCTTGACATGGTATCAGAGCCTTGTTCATGGTAAGGAGCTCAAGAAAGCAAGCCAAGCTCGCGGTGTTCTGGTAAGAGGAGCAGTGTTGCTTTCATTTTCTGTTTTGGGAGCAGATCTCTGCAGGTAGCACAGCCGGAAATTGCAGGAGTGCATTGTCTCAGGTTGAGACGCCCTTCGCGCTGAAGCAAGAGGGCAGTATATGCTGCGGGAGAGAGCTTTAGCTCTAGGCGACCCTGTTTTTTTGATTTGAGGCCATTTCGGGGCCTGTTTTGGAGGCGGAAGTTTTCTGCACGCACTCAGGAAAAAGCCCTGTTTTATGCTGTGCGACCACTGTTCTACAGGTTGGTGAAAAGTTACCACAGAAATTGCATCGTATGCTTGTGCGCAGAGACATTGGGAGTTACAGAATCATCCTTGGTTTCTGTTTATGCAAAATCGTCACTAGGAAGTGACTGTGTGGTCAAATACCACTTTCGCCAGTTTTGCAGATTTGCCCTTGTGAGGCTGAAGCTGTGTTCTTTGCAGTGACAGAACTTTTTGCAGTATTCTGTAATGGCGTTTGATTCTCTCTCACAGATTGTCACTGAAAAGCTTGACAAGAACAACTTCCAAGCATGGAAGTTTAGAATGGCGAATTTCCTTATGGGAAAAGGATATTGGGAATTTGTTGCAGGAAATGAAGAAGAACCAGTTCTTCCTGATGTTCCCAATCAACAGCAAATGCAGGCATTCAAAGCATGGCATGAGAGAGCCAGGAAAGTTATGTACTGGCTGTCTATCAGCATTTCAGACTCTATGATTGTGCATATTCAGGATGCAAGTACGCCAAAGGAGGCATGGGATACTCTGTCAAAGATGTATAGCACAAATACGCAAGCCAGGAAAATGCAGCTCAAGCAAGAGTTGCACAATGTGCAAAGAGAAAATATGAGCATCAATGACTACCACATGAAGGTGAAGAAGATTGCAGATGCACTTGCTTCCATTGGGTCGCCAGTGGAAGATGATGATTTAGTTTCTGTGACCTTGAATGGTCTAGGAAAGGATTATGCACAGTTTCGGACATCCATTTCAGTTCGTGAAAGATTTCCTGATTTTGAGGAGTTGATTGCTCTTCTAATTTCTGAGGAGCAGAGAAATGGTGGTGCATCTTCTTCAGGAGGAACTTCAAAAGAAGCTGTCTTCTACTCAAATGCTGGAAGAGGTAGAGGCAGAGGTAGAGGAGGCCGATTTGGAGGCCGTGGTAGAAATCAGAATATGCAGCAAACTCAAGAAAACCAGTCCTATGGAGGAGGACGTGGTAACTCTAGAGGTAGGGGGAGCCAAAGAGGTCGTGGTGGATGGCAAAGAGGTCAAAATGCAAACAGTAATGTTGAATGCTACTACTGTGGTAAAATGGGTCATATGGCTAAAGACTGCTATAAAAAGCAGAATGACATCATGAATGGAAAACTGCAACAAGGGAATTATGCATCTTCTAGCAGACAGGGCGATGACAGAAATGAGCATTTGTTCATGGTGCAGCACATGAACAATTCTGTGACAAGTACAGAAGAAAGCAATGATGTATGGTATGTTGACTCAGGTGCATCAAACCACATGACAGGTCATGCAGAATGGATGGAGGATGCAAGGAAGATGGAAAAACCAGGATTTGTGGAGACTGGTGATGATACTGCACATCCTATTGTGCAGATTGGAAAAATTCCCTTGTCTATGCAGGATGGGAAAAAGAAATACCTGTCCGATGTATTTCATGTCCCGAATATCACCAAGAATCTGGTTTCTGTCGGTCAAATGGTTGAACAGGGCTTGCAGGTCAGATTTAATCCTCATGGATGCTTTGTTGAGGATATGAAAAATAAAGGTCGCTTGATAGCAAAAGGAAAGAAGAAGGGCAGAATGTTTACATTGGATGCAGACATGCCTGAATTGAGTGCAGCAATGTTTGCACATGGGACCGGTGTAGTTGCAGATATTAATATCTGGCATAAACGCATTGGTCATGTTAATGTACAGCGACTTAAATCAATACAGGCCCAAAATATTGTTGCAGGATTGCCTAAGTTCAAGGTTGCAGAAATGCATAAGGTATGTGAAGCCTGTCAGTTTGGAAAACAGGCAAGGAAACCATTTCCTAGACATGTTCAAGAGAGTAAGAAGCCATTGGAATTAATCCACTCTGATGTGTGGACTACTAAAGCTGCATCTCTTGGAGGCTGTCATTATTTTGTCAGTTTTATTGATGACTATAGCAGAAAAGTTTGGGTGTATTTTATGAAAAAGAAAAGTGAAGTTTTTGGGCATTTCAAAACTCTTAAAGCTATGGTTGAAAAAGAAACAGGTCTGCAAGTAAAATGCCTAAGGTCAGATGGAGGGGGAGAGTACCTCTCAAATGAGTTTGCAAGGTTCCTGCAGGAGCATGGCATAAAGCAGCAATATTCATGCAGTCATACCCCACAGCAAAATGGAATTGCAGAAAGGAAAAACAGGCATATTGGAGAGGTATCTCGTGCCATGCTCAATGAAAAAGACTTGCCAGATTTTTATTGGGCTGAAGCAGTTGCTACAGCAGTCTACATAATGAACAGGACTCCCACTGCAGCAATACATGGAATGACTCCAGAGGAGAGGTATACTGGTAGGAAACCAGATATTTCTCATTTGAAAATTTTTGGTTGCATTGCCTATGTACATATGCCAGATGAGCTGAGATCCAAGTTGGATCCAAAAGCTGAGAAGTGCATCTTTATTGGTTACTCTCTGCAGCAAAAAGGGTATAGATGCTATAACCCTTCTACTCGTAAGTTTACAGTGAGCAGAGATGTTGTTTTTGATGAGATGAGTAGCTGGTATAAACCAGTAAATGTGATTGATGATGTAGATGCACAAAATGGTAATGCTGTACAGAATTCACAGCAGCAATCACAAAATATTAGTGGACCTGGAGCGTCCTCTAGCAGTGGTTCACATTCTTCGCCATGGACAGGCAGATTGAGATCAGGAGAATCTTCTCAAAGTAATACAGATAGTGGTATGCAGGTATCACGAAAAGGAAAAGAGAAGGTTGATCAGCCCATGTTTGATGTGAATGCAGGTCACTCTTATGTGGATGGTGAATCCAGTGGCTCAGAACAGAGCATTGATGATGAGTTGGGTATTCCTTCTATTGTTATACCTGGAGTAAGGAAGACCAGGGATGTTTTGAGAGCACCTGGGAGTGAACCCACTTTGCGCAGGTCTACCAGAGTTAGGTATCCTGTGGATAGGCTGAAATATGATGGATTTACAGCCATTCACTATGCATATATGGTCAAGGTGATACAGGAACCAGAACCCACTTCTTTTGAGCAAGCCATGGATGAAGAAATGGATGCCTTGGAAGCAAATGCTACATGGGAATTGGTACCTTTGCCTAAAGGTAAGAATGCAATTGGCTGTAAGTGGGTTTATAAGGTGAAGCACAATGCAGATGGTTCTGTGAACAGATACAAGGCAAGATTAGTAGTCAAGGGGTATGCACAAACATATGGCATTGACTATGAAGAAACATTCAGTCCGGTTGCAAGGATGGCAACCGTAAGAGCAGTCATTGCTATGGCTGCATCAAAGGGATGGTCTTTACATCAGATGGATGTAAAGAATGCCTTCTTGCATGGTGATTTGCAAGAAGAGGTATATATGGAGCAGCCACCAGGTTATGTGCATGCTGTTCATCCTGAGTTTGTTTGCAGGTTGAAGAAAGCTTTGTATGGCTTGAAGCAAGCACCTAGAGCATGGTCTGACAAGATAGGACAGTATCTTGTCACTATTGGCTTTCAGATTTCCAAGGCAGATTTCTCACTTTATGTGAGAAAAACAGAGAAAGGTATTATGCTACTTGTCATTTATGTTGATGATTTGATTATGACAGGTGATAGTGATGAAGATATCCTTCATGTGAAAATGCTATTGAAGCAGAAGTTTGAGATGAAGGATTTGGGAGAGCTGCGTTATTTCTTGGGCATTGAGGTGATTAGATCACCAAGTGGGATACAGCTCTTGCAGAGGCAGTATGGATTGGACATGCTGTCCAAATATGGGATGACAGGCTGTAAGCCTATTTCAGTTCCTTTGGAGCAGAATGTGAAGCTGAGCACAGATGCAGGTGAGCTTCTGGAAGACCCTACTATGTACAGACGCATAGTAGGAAGCTTGATTTATATGACTATTACCAGGCCAGATTTGAGCTATGCTGTTGGATTGGTAAGTCAGTTTATGCAGGCTCCAAGGAAACCGCATTTGGATGCGGCTAGACGCATACTCAGGTATGTGAAGTCCACATTGCAGTATGGACTATTTTATGAGACTGGGGTTCAGATACAGTTGCATGGATACACTGATGCTGATTGGGCTGGTAGCATTTCTGATAGACGTTCTACCAGTGGATATGTGTTCTCTTTTGGGAGTGCTGCAGTCACTTGGAGCAGCAAGAAACAGCCTACAGTTGCCTTGTCGAGCACAGAGGCTGAGTACAGGGGTGCAGCAATGGCTGCATGTGAGGTAGCTTGGTTGCATAAGCTACTTTATGATATGCATCAGTCTACAGATGGGCCAGTTGTCATTTATTGTGACAACATGAGTAGTATACACTTGGCAAATAACCCAGTCTATCATGCTAGAACAAAGCACATTGAGGTGCATTATCACTATGTGCGAGAGAGGGTTTTACTAGGTCTTATTGATCTAGTTTATGTCAGCACAGAGGATCAGGTAGCTGACATATTCACGAAGGCATTGGGCGCAGAGAAGCTGCGCAAGTTCAGAGACCTACTTGGTGTGCAGGAATTGGGATTGAGCTCGAGGGGGAGTGTTGAGATATCGAGCTCCACTCGTGATACGCCAGGGTGACCGTTGTGTATTTATGTCACCGACTTGTCAGTTGCAGATGCGGTTGGTACACCGCCCCTGAATAATAGCTACATGATAGCTATCCTTATCTACTCTAGTTCGTGGCTCAGTTAGTATGCCACCTTAGTTAGTTGAGTTTGGTTTGAGACCCATATCTAGGGTTCTTCTATTTCTTTGTATGAGAGTTCTTTTGGCTTACACACTAAGAAGAGGAAAACTGTTTTCAGCCTCCACCCTTGTGTGTATTCCCCCATTGTGCAAGCAAGAAAGCTACAAGTGAGACTCCTTCCTTCTCTCCCACAATCTTGACACTCTTGAGGAAAGGGCAATGTTTTTCTTGGGAGATAAAACATACTAAAGCCATGCAGAAACTGAAAGAAATATTGAGAGATACTTCGACTCTTCGAAAGATAGTTTATGACTGTGGGAGACCTATTGTTCTTACTATTGATACTAGTCCTATCGGCATTGGATGGGCTGTTGGCCAAGATGATGCAGATGGGAATATGTATGCTATTCAGTTTGAGGCAAAAGTCCTAAATGAACAGCAATGTAGGTATTCACAGGTTAAGAGAAAGCTCTTGGGAGTTGTCACAGCTCTCAAGAATGACAAAGAGTACTTCATTATTGGTGCTGCTATGGTGGTCAAGTGTAATGTGCCCGTGTCCAAGTACATTTTAGCGGTCCATCGAGAAACGAATCTAAGCGTCACTGCCCGACACTCCTATGGAATGTTCTGGGGTTTGTCACCTAGGTTTCCCGAGCCCCACCTCACAACGAAACGTTCGCGGCTGAACCCACTAGGATCAACCTGAAATCTGGGTTTCTAGGGGCCAAGTTCTCTTGATAGCATTCTAGCATTGGGTTTCAGGCATCCTAATTTACGCAGAGATACCCAATCCGAAGCAGATCCATACTGTAGTTGGTTCAAAGAGAATGGGAAATGAGAGGGATGCACTGCTCAACCTCTTTGCCCGTAGGGCATAGTCCCATAAATATCGGTCCCCTAATTTAGAATGAATCAAGTTCTAACCTAACCATACCTAAAGGTCAAATAATCGTAAAGCCTTGTGAGAAGCCTCCCAGTTCTCTGGGACCACCTAGCCATAGGACAGACCGTCAAGGTTCTGCCCACCTACTTCCCTTGATAGATTTAGTTTTCTAATTTAGTCCTATCACATTTATGCATGACATTCACAATCAACTTTCTTAATTAGGCCTTTTAGGGAATAGGATTCATTTGCGTAATTTACAACACTAACATGAAAACAAAACAAGCAATCCTTTTGACAAACAAGTTCCTTAACTTATCTTCAAGTTAATATTTGTCTCCTACCCATACAGGAGAATTATGTATCCCTTCTGTCCAACAGAAGTACACGGTCGAAATCACATGGAACCATAATTTCCATCCTTTATCTTGAATAGGAGCTTCCAATGCCCTAGACATTGGGCTCATGGCAGTCTCTAGCTCCGCGTCCCAGACTCGGCAAGGGTTGTCTAGAGCTCCATTGACCCCAAGCGATCTAGGAGTGAGACACAATTTTCGTGGATGGCCTTTTCACCATTCGATCTTCAACTCATGAATCGAGCAGTGCCCTCTCGGATTGAAATGCGTTGTGACCTTGAAGATGATCTACCCATGTAAAATATCCTTCCTTAATTAATCCAATTAATAATCAAGCATAATCAAGGAAATTAGCCTAATATCATCTTCCAAGAAAACATTCCTTGACCCCCGCCATGAATTTACCATCAATCATAAGCACTTGGAGTAATCATCCAAACCTCAATCCAACAATCAGTTGAATGTACAAGCATTTAGGGAGTTTTTCGATCAAACAATAAAAACCAATTGTATTTTTTCTCCAAAAAATACAAGAATAGACACAATAATAAATGCATCACATATTTGCTCTCCCCCCGGGATCAAAGAGCGACTCTATGCAAAATTTATTTAATACTTGTATGCACAATTTTTAATGTCATTCTTTTTACGATTATGCCATGGATAACCCTTGATGGATTCTTCCTTGTAATTGCTCTATCAACGAATAAGCCTTATGCAACTAGGTACAATTAACTTCCCTTGATACATGCACTTTGCAAACTTCATCTTTTGGATATGTGAGATGAAATTTATCATTTTTGATGACTTATTCTCATGCATCATAGTATGGGGCCTAACGTATCTCATATGAGAATCAAAGCAAGCATCTATCAATTTGAAAATACATTACTTACAACTAGTACCCGGTTGGATTGACAGTGATGCCTTCGCCCGAAGCTTCATTACTGGTTGTGGGATTGCCATCCGCATGCGACATTCTTTGCTTGGGGGCCATCGTCTCCGCAAATAGATTTGAGAAATAAAGAAGGTGGAATAGATTCAAGATAGGAGAGCGTAAGAGAAGACGGCTTAGTCGAAGACTAAGATATGGAAAAATTGAGCTAACTCTCTCCCTTGCAGCCTCTCGGGATAAGTCGAAGACTAAGATAGGGGAAAATTGAGCTAACTCTCTCCCTTGTAGCCTCTCGGGATAAGTCCTCTCTCTCTCTCTCTCTCTCTCTCTCTCTCTCTCTCTCTCTCTCAAGCTCCTTCTCGTACTCTCTTGGAGGGGTATCCCTCTACCTCTCTCTCTCACAGCCTCTCGGGGTCTTCTTGTGCTTCCTTGTGTCCCCATGTCTCATATTTACAATGAATTAGAGAAGAGGGGATGTGGCTGAGAACAAGAGTTCTTGGTGGAGGGGATCTTGGAAAAATTAGTGATTTGATGCTCAAATCATAAATCTGATGGTTCCATTAGCTCCAAAAGGGGGGTAAAAACTTAAGACACTTAGAGACTTGGTTCAAAAAAAAAAAAAAAAAAAAAAAAAAAAAAAAAAAAAAAAAAAATTTTTTTTTTTTTTTTTTTTTTTTTTTTTTTTTTTTTTTCTTGCATTCTCTAGAAATCTCCATATCTTTTTAGGATACTATCTAAAATATGCTAGTTTTTGCCATAAAAATCTAATATTTTTAGACCATTCAGACTATGCACATTAACACTAATGATTAATATGGCTCATAACTCTCATTCACATTGTAACTTCTGTGAAGGGTGGCTATGGTCCTTATCAATCCGAGAAAAATATCGGATTATGAGCAATACGTACTAAGTCTAGTAGGTTACAGTGGTGGCTATGGTCCTTATCAATCCGAGAAAAATATCGGATTATGACTATTCATTTTTTAAATATATATTTTAATTAAAAAATAGTTAATTATTAATGTTAGTTAGTTTTTGACTTTAGTTAGTTTTTAGTTCGTAATCTTACTAACTTATTAATTGACTAACTAACTTTCGAACTAACAATCGTCATTTATTAACGTTAGCTAGTTTTTTACTTTAGTTAGTAATCTTACTAACTTATTAATTGACTAACTAACTTTCGAACTAACCATATAATTTTTAATTGTGTGGAAATATTACATCGAGACTGATTGTTTGCCTCTTCTTCTAGGTATGATCATGAGTTGTTCTACTCCAAATATTGCCATGCATAGGTGGATTGGGTATATAAAATCCATGAATCCTAAGTTCAGACACATAGTAGGTAAAGACAACCCAGTAGCCCGATATGCTTTCATGAGCAAGGTATGATGATATGGATTTTTTTTGCATTGATGATGCTAATGATGTTGCTGATCCTTTAGCCATACATGCTGATCATATTTGTCATGTGTTTGCTTTGGAAAGCTTTGTTGAGTCTTTGTATACAGGAGAGTATTTACAGATTAGATGTTATTTGAGTACCATATCTAGACAACAGGATGGATAGACTGATGCAGACTTCAAGAAGATTAGGAGAAAAGCTTATGGTTTCTTCTTGCAAAGTGGGCTACTTTGGAAGCATCCATGAAAGTGAGGAGGACAGCCATTGAGAGTTGTCTGTAATAGAGCTTCATAGGTGCGAACCATGAAAGAATTCCATGAAAGTCTTTGGGCTGGGCATTGAGTTGTTTGGGCAACCTATGAGAAGATCAAAGAGTGCTATTGGTGGAGAGACATGTACAAAGATATCTCACAGTTTGTTGAGGCATGCCTTGATTGTCAGTTGTTCTCTTCAGTGAGGCATAGAGACGAGCTTCATCCTACCTACTTGCTATGTATTCATTACAAGTGGGTTCTTGATTTGATCACTATGCCTGTTGGTTTATGACAGATGTGCTACATTGTTTTGGCACAAGAAGATCTCACAAATCAAGTGGAAGGAAGAGCATTATGAACAAAGTCTACTTCAATGGTTTGTAAGATTTTGTTGGAGGATGTTATTTGTAGGTATGGATGTATTGGAAAAGTTACTACAGATAGGGGTGAGTTGGATGTTGATGAGGCTAGGGAGTTTTTCTCTTGCCTTAGTATTGACCTTGCTTTGACTTTGACATATAATCCAGAAGGCAATGGGAAGAGAAAAAGAGGCAATCTGCGAATTGTGAAAGCCTTGGCCAAAGCATGCGGTGGACGGGTCAGGGAGTGGCCTAGGTTGTTGCCTTATACCTTATGGGTTGATCACACTACTCATAGTGTGACTGCAGGTTATATGCCAGCTGAGTTGATGTATGGACATAAGCCACTCATGCCTATAGAGACTTGCACACTTAGTTGGAGTGCTTTTCCATGGCAACAAGAAGAGATGACTAGAGAAGATCTTTTGGCTCTTCGTATTCATTAGTTGGAAAGAAGACCTGAAGATATTGAGAGAGCAATTCAAAAGCTCAAAGAGTCTAGGATTCGCAACAAAGACCACTTGATAGCATACAGAGATTGATGCCTAAAGAGATTAAGGAAGGAAATTGGGTTTTGGTCTATGACAAGAGTCTAGAAAACCAGTATAGTGCTATCTGTAAGGTTTTGAGACGATGGTTTGGGTCCTATTTAGTGCAGCATGTCCAAGACAATGCTACATATTCCTTGGCAGAGCTTGATGGTATGGTCTTGCAAATTCCAATTGCAGGGAAGAGAATTAAACTATTCAAGAGAAGAGATGATACAGCCTATGCAGTCGAGGAGTTGGATGATGTGAATTATGATGGACTTTAGCCAAGAGATGATGAAGATGAAGGTGTGGAAATTGCATATGCTTTTACAAAAGATGAAGAGATTGCATTGACCATCGAGCTTGGCGGTGATGAGGATGGGTAGTTGTGGCCCATCCGAAGGATGTGCAGGTTTGGAGGGGCAGATGTCGTGACGTTGCACGCCAACCACTACAAATCTCAGGGCAGAGTTTTCCGCCAAGAATTTGAACAAATTAGTCAGCGTCATTAGAAATTTGTTTTCCATTGTGTGTGTATCTTTCATGACTACATTTGCATGACGCACGAACACATGTAGATAGGCTAGGCACATTCTCTTCAAGTGTATACATAGTTTTTGTGGAACATCGTTTGATTGCTTACATCACATGGATCCAATAAACAGATTATGCCGACCACTTGAGTTTGACTTGGAGGTGAATTTTAGTAGTGTTGGTGCCATTGAGAGGCTTGATCCAAGCTTCTTTTTCCTTATCAGGAATTGTCTCCGCTTATCCCTAATGACCGTCATGAACAAAGGAAGGAGATTTGGCATGGCAAGCACAAATACTACCATGTGGTCTTTAGAAAAATTCAAGGTCCCAATTTGAAACTAGTGCACAATATGGGAACTTTCTTGAAGGTAAAGAGAGGCAATGCTAAGTGGGTTTATCCCAAGATTAAGCTAAAATGCTATTGCAAAGAGATGAGATATACATCCGATATGGTGAAAGGTGGAAGGATGTAGCACACTCAAATAAGCCAATTTAATCGAATAATGCGAAGGGAGCTAAGAAGAAGGTTGTATTTAAGTCAAAATCCGTTGCACCTGTGTCCTCTTCTGTCTCTCCCTCTTTCGATAAACCCGTTTCATGTGAAATTCTACCACTAAGGATGACCCTATGGTACACAAGCATGTGAGCCGAAAGGTGCTGAAGGCAGTTCAATCTATGCCACTTGACGAAGCATGTGATAACCTAATAGAAGGAAAGACAATAATACCAGGATGATGACATGGCAATGGTAGAAAAAGTGGCGCCATCTAACCTCAGTGAGTCTGACCTAATCTATGACGATAGAAAAAGTACATAAAGAGGAAAAAGTTAAGAAAGCCGTGAGCTATTTAGAGGTGGTAGAAATTTATAAGAAGGGGCAATCAATGCTTGATGGAAAAAGGGTGGACGAAAAGTGACAATAGGAAGATGACAAATTGAGATAGCGGACTGAGGAGCGATGAAGCTACATCAATATGAGAGGAGATTGAACACGATAGTCAGTCATGCAGACGAAGGAGACGAACAAAGTTGGAGCAAGGTAGAAGACAGACATGGAGGTGACGAACACAAAGTTGTAGCGATGATGATGAAGGAGAGAATGGCAGGAATGAGAAGAGGACTGGAAGCATTGGAGAGCTTTGCAAGGTGACAAAAGAGAAGCCAAAGATAGATGAGAAATAACAGAGGGGCTACCATCAACAAATTTGATGGACGTTCAATGGAGTAAGAGAGAGGCTGTGCTCGGCTATCATGATGATCATGCCCTTTGAAACTATTACATTGAGACCTTACTTCTATGGCAAAGAGCATTGTTATTAGTACATGTGGTAGCAACTAGCATTGACATCATTGATCTGTGATTAGAGAAAGGAGAGAAGCACAAAATCAACTGTAAAAGGACATCTTGCAGCCATAGAGCAGAAGAGCTCAATCAAGTTGACCCATGAAGTCAATGCAATGATCCTTTTGTTTTGGAGGCCTTTCATGGTGCTTGACTACAAGCTGATACGACCAAGGGATACCATGGAGAAGATAGTATGCCTGAAACATATGGACTACACTAACAAGAAAAATCTCCCTCGATGATCACATTATCTATGTTTAAAGCCATGAGGACTCCAACTTTCGCTATCACATCAACTAGGGGTGACTCGTCCACTTGCTTCTCTTCCAAGAAACATGCCTTTGAAAAATAAAAGATGTCAAGGACTGATGCAATGTTTAATAGTAAAAGGTGACCTTCATTCTCTCTGAACCGGATTGAGAAGGACATTGAAGCCAGACTAGTTTATATATGAAAACATTAGCCATCATTTTCCATCCAAGATTTCCTTTTGAAGCTTGACGGCATGTTTGCAGTGTGACTCAGTGACAACGTCAGCTTTATCTCTAAAGAAAATCATGAAGTAATGTTGAGAGGCATGCAAAGTGGAAGAGGCCTTTCTCAACCTTTGAACCTTAAAGTACTGTATCAACATCGTTGTTAACCCTCAGATGAACAAGGTGGAAAATCCAAAAAATCTAAAGCAGAAGACAAAGGCCAAGGCAAAAGTAAACGGAAGATGAAGGCTCGCCAAGAAAAATATGGAAACACAAGAAGTGTGGGAAATGCCTAAATAAGGGAAAAAGGCACACAAGGAAAAGTGGAAGTCAATACTTTTGTAAAAAAGCGCAAGCGCATCATGATTTAATTTAAAGAGCACGGGGATCTCACCCATGTAATTTATAAAGGTAGATGGGCGGTAGGAAGGAAGCTAGGAAGATATGAGGACAATGGGAAAAAGGGCCTAGGCCATGGCCGGCTATGTAAAAAAGGGGATAAGGGGATGACCGCCCAAAAGGAATTTAGGGTTTTGTATATAAAGTTGAAAAGTGAATGAGAAGCTCATTCTTGTGTGTGGCCAAAAGAGGCTCTCCTCTTCTTCATCTTCTTCTTGTTCTTGCTTGCTTGAGCTTGTGCTTGAGAGAGGGAGTGTGAGGGAGTGAGTGTGTGAGGATGAGGGACCGAGGAGGAGAAGCTCCCCATCTTCTCCTCTCTTTTCTTTTCTTCTCTTCTCTTCTCTTCTCTTCTCTTCTCTTCTCTTCTCTTGCTTGCGGCAATGAATCTTGGAGCATGGAGCTTGAGGATGGAGCTTGCTTGAAGCTTGCACTTGGATCATGGAGCTACAGGAGTGTGCGGGAGAGGAGATAACTCGATTGACATGGAGGTAAGCTCACTGCACTTATGGATAGGTAGCGTGTCCGCTATGTGAGAGGTAGCCATTAGTGCTCGGCTTGGAACGCTTAAAACAACAAGCGGTCAATGGGTCTTGGCGGTTGAGCGAAAGCTCCCACAATTGTCAAATACACTTTCAATTTGCTTCTCTTTTCATGCATATCCATGAAATATAAAGCTCTCTTATGACCAAACTGGAAATTTTATTGTGATCTAATTCATTAAACATCTTCTATTCTATCCCTTGTGTGTAGCAATCAAGAAATCTATGAAATCTTTGGATGAAATCATTAGAATAAGAATCCTAACTATTCTTTCACTCCATGTATTTATCTTGACTTGAGTACTCTTCTTATTCTTTTGCTCCCATCTTGCCAAGCGTCCCTGCAGCGAGCGGCTTCACAAACCCTCGCACGAATACCGTGCGACAACGGGTTGCTATGGTGATGTGTGTGCGAGCAAAAAATGTACAACGTGTTGAGTGAAGCACATGGAGGGATTGTTGGAGGGCACTTCAGCAGGGATACGATAGCTTGCAAGGTGCTACAATCTCAGTTGTGGTGGCCCATCCTATTTTGTGATGCTGCTAAGCTCCTAAAGCATTGCCACGAGTGCCAAAGGACTAAAGTTTCTGCACAAAAGGATAGGATGGATTTGACCCCTATCATTGTACGATAACCCTTTGAGAAATGGGGAATCAACTTCATTGGACCTATCAGTCCCACAGCACAATACTCACAGGCTAGATACATCATCATAGCAACTGACTATCTCACAAAATGGGCCAAGGCACGAGGCACCAGGAAGAATGATGCTAGGACCACAATGAAGTTCTTGTGGGAGCAAGTCATCTCATGATTTGGTTGCCCTATTGAATTAGTAAGCGACCAAGGCACTCACTTCATCAATGAGGTGATTGCCCACCTACTCTCAACCTTCTTAGTCATCCACAGAAAATCCTCACCTTGCTACCCTCAAGCTAATGGCCAAGCAGAATCCACAAACAAGATCTTAGTAAACGTCCTTACGAAGGTAGTTTTTGCCTCGCAAAGTGATTGGGACAACAAACTTATGGCAACATTATGGGCTTATCGGATGGCCTATAAAATGGCTATGGGACAGAAGCCCTTTAGGCTGACCTACGGGACTGAGGCAATCTTGCCATCAGAGTTCTTTGTCCCTAGCTTGAGGATAGCAGTACAGGAGAGATGGAAAGGGAAGGAAGCTTGGACCACTGACCCGTCTCTCATGGAATTGGAACGACTCACTAAGACTCGACTCCTAGCCATCCACGCCCTAATTTGTGAGAAAGCACGATGGAAGATGTGGTTTTGACAAGCACGTCAAAAAACACGACTTTGAGTAGGGAGACCTTGTTTTGCTCTACTTGGTAAATGGCCATAAGAAGAAAATGAAATTCCGAGGATTGGGACATTTTCGAGTGCGCACCATTAGTAGGACAAGAAACGTAGAACTTGAAACCCTTGAAGGTGAGGGCATAGGCTTCTTTAATGGCAGTCGCATGAAGAAGTACTACCCTCCCACACACCCACTGCATGAGCCCCCTATGCTAGAAGCCCCTGTTAATGTCCGTGTAGCCACCATCACCAAACTAGAGGACGAGGATGAAGAGTAGTAGCACCAGCATACTTGTGCATCACGGTCATCGCTCGACGAACACACACTTTTGATGCCTTGATTGATGAGGGAGTTGACTTCAATGTCTTGATTCATGCTCACTAGACTCGCATTGGTCAACCACAGTTACAACCCACCAATGCTAAACTTAGCCCACCATTCGAGGGAAAGCCATATGCACTCCTAGGGAAGTGCAAAATTGCAATATCTATCGAGTCTGAGAGCCTATCAGTCATCTTCTATGTATTGCCACACATGAAGGATGCAAGTCAAGAATCGCTCTTAGGATGCACTTTCAAGAAGAAAGCACATTTTAATGTAGATTACGATCTACAGTGTATTCACCTTGCTAATGGCAACATTCGAATCAGGACAGCTTTTAGCAAGGGCAATGAGGCTCCACTCAAGCCTATTGTGCCACTGATAGAGCTATCTAGAACCAAGCCTAGGGAGGGGGGTCATGAGTCATCACAACCCACCCGGACTACAAAACCGCCAAGTAAGGCCATCCCCAAAGCCATAGAGCCCGTGCTTAAATGGGTGCCAAAGCACCAAAAGCGACCTACTCGTAGCCAGCAAACCTAGCCCCGCAATACTAATGACTATCATTCGAGACCTAAGAAACCGACCCGATGCTATCAATATAGGTGCACAATCAAGCCGTAATGGATCCCCAAAGATCTATTACAAGCCCAAGGATACTATGAAGGTAACACCTGGATATGGGTGCCCAAGAAAGGAAATCCTAGAGGCATAGCCCAACCATGACCATCATCTCTAGGAAGCCACACTCCTGATAAGGTAGGGAATGCTCAGGAAACCTGAGCTGCAAAGCCTACAGAACCCGCAATGGTTGCGGTAAAAAAACCCCAACCAATCTATCAACCCAAACAACAGCTTGATACCCCAAGACCATCCAAGTTTAAAGAGCTTGGCATCCCAGTGGCTACACAAGAAGAGGGCACCGCACCATCTATGCTAGTGGATCCACCCTCAGTACCCGAAAGCATCACTGGACACATGGATCAGACTATGGAGCTACCCTTAGACACACCACTGTTAAGTCCACTATTGCTAGAACCATCACTGTCTAGCCCAATTCCATCGCAACCACTAGCAGGTCTTAGACCTTCTTATGAGTAACGTTTGTTCCTAACGGTCCAAGGACCTTGTTGAGAATATGGGAGATGACTTGGTGACTTGCATCAAGCTCTTGGATAACACTTTCACCACGTTCGCTAGGAGCTATGAAAGACTTAACCTCAACTTGCTTGATGATGGACCTAAAAACGGGCCGGCACTGGCTCGTGCACTAGCTGGGCCTCGTCACTACGCACAAGACAACCCCTCGGCCTCGCGGCTAGGAGCGTCTATCAAAATCTCTGCCTTCCTAAACATTGCGTTTGTAATACGTTGTAGTCCAACTGATCCTAACCCAATATTACTCCTCAGAGGGAGTCCCTTTCACATAGCCAAAAGGCTCGAATCACATACACATGGGGTTCCCCCTACGGCTGAATGCCGTCAACCCTCTGCGACTCTCCTACACCTTGGGGATTGGCCCCTCGATGCGTCGCTCAACATATAGACATATCGCACAAAAGTCGCTCAAGGTACCAAATAAGCGTGTCCAGGAATGTACCATTGTCCTTACTTCTCTTTCCCCTTTTGGACCCGCGTCTACCTACCGCATGGGTACCTCACTGCCTCTCAATGTAGGTCATGTTCTAATAACCCAATTGCAATGCATGTCCAGGAGCTGATCACTGATACTTTTAAATTCTTTTCATGCTCTATGCATTTGGTGGATGCTTAGTGCTCAAACATTTAGCAAAACAGTATCGTGCACAAGCGCAAAAACATTCTTTTAATGGTTTCCAACTACCGTTCGTGCCTCGTTGCATGGGCTTAGCACCGAGGTGATCCTCGTGCTACTAAGCTCTTAATTTTAATTATTATCCGTCCTAAAATGCTATGCATAGAAATCAGCAACTTTTCCATCATCTCACACGGCATTTAGACATATTTCAACTTCTCTACCCTTCCCCGTTTAAATATTGCGTCGTTGTATAGGTTTATGGGCATTTTATCATCATTTTATGTGAAAAAACCGGAAAAAGACACACTAGAACACGAAGGTGGGGTTGAACTGAGGCAAATCCTCATGCTTCAGTCCCCACAAACATTCACAAACATTGCTCTTATTTATCCTTATTTTTCGAAACCCAAAATGTATTTTTTCCCTATTTTTAAGGGTTTTTTCACCATTTTCTTGTATTTTCCCTTATTTTCCTGCATTATTTAATTACTGAAAATTCAAAACAGGTTATGGGCTGTGGCCCTTAGTTCCTTCTTGCAGAAAAATGAAAGTTTAGTTGATGTTCCTATTTACTTCCCCATTTTTATGCCAAAAACCCATCATTTTCCCTTGATTTTTCATGTTTTTCGTGTTTTAGCATATTATTTTGAACCACAAGATGCATATTTTTCTGATTTTTTTGATTTGGACCAGCAAGAACTCATAGAAAACAGCAACATGGACAATGTTTATCCCACATGAACAACTTTTCATCAATTAAAAGCTATAGAATCTCAAATTTCCTTTGAAAATTTTAAATTACCGCTTATTTGCGTGTTTCGGGTTTCATGCCCATGGCTGCAAATTTGGAAATCAGTAACACTTCACATCCAGCACAATCACAAATCACCATTTCCAGCCCGTGGAGCAATCCGATCCATGCCGGACAAGCCTCCATCATTCTTTCTTCTTCCTTCTTCTCCCCACATGAACTTGCCTTTAGAAGAGAGAGAGGGAGGAGAGAGAAATACTGAAATCAGAGATCTTCAAAGAGGGCATCATTGCGCGAGCGAAGGGCGGCGATAGAGTCAGGGTTCAGAGGGAAATGAAGCCCCATAATCATTGTGGGGGGTTGTTTGCAGACTGCCATCTCCATTGATCAACAATGGGGCGCAATTTTCGGCGCCATGTTGATCACGACTTCTCCATCTCTCTCTCTCCACGATTTGCATCTAACATTTCATGTGACTTTTAATCTTGGGCTCCCAAGAGTCACTTACTCATTTGGGCCAAATTTTGTCCACCCCTTCGCGTCTTGACCGGTGTTTTGGCCATTTCCCCGTCCGGACTCGGAATCGAGCTCTGAAAAATCCTGGGCGTCCGGCTTAGCATCCCGTATTGGCCAGTAGCTCTTGTCAACCCGCACGACTGTCTGAAAAATTATGAAAAATCAACAAGTGTCGCTCGGGCGCCTTTAAAGCACTTTGACGCTTAAAATCGTCCTAGATCGAGCCGCCGCCTTTGACATTGAATATTTTTCCCTTGATATTCATAATTTTTAGCTATTTTTAAGCACTTCCCATCACCTAAATTCCGCTCTCATTAGCGACCATGGGATAGGGCGACTCAGCCCGTCGAAGCCACGAACATATCTGCACATAAACACCCAAGAAGCATCAAGCTGATACAAAACAAATATATAATAAAACTCAGCACAATGCTTCCCCTACCCCGGGACAGAACCAAGGCATGACATCCACAAGGAGTAGGCCTAGCATTATCTAATGAAAGATGCGAAGTGAGTCACTAACCAGCTGCTCCAACACAGCCAAACTAAAAAAAACCTATCAAAGAGGTTGCCCTAAATGGTAGTCTGCACTACTTACCAACTAAAGACAACACAACTAGGAGCTCCGACTAGGCGAGGACTCCTATAGCCTGATCAAAGAGTATTTTCTTTCAGTACATTTCTTATTTTAGGGTTTGTATGGGATGAACAGACTTGGGCATGTAAAAAGGAGGGAGCTGAGCGTAGTGACCCAAGGAGAACAGGGCATCGGCCTCAGGACCTGCCTCGGCACCCAAGAACCTACCAAGCTCTCGCAAGGCGACACTTAATCCTTTTTTAACGCTCACTTTTATTTTCGCTCCAACCTTCCTTGTTTTGTCATCATTTTTTTCTTCAGCAAGAAGCCACCCCTAGGAAGACAAGGTATCGGCCCCGGGTCTGATTCGTCCCCAGGAACCTACCAGGCCTTCGCAAGGCGATGATCAACTGCTTATATATTTTCATTTCTTTTCTTTTTCTTGGGATAGGGGTTAGAACCCCTTTTTACACACCTTCGTATTTATATTCATCTTTTAGGATGTACAGAGTTTCTTGGCATTATTATGATTATCTTCTGGCAGGCTTCTCTAACTGCCTCACTACTAACAAGAACTCCTAGCACGGCTGCCTAGCAGGTTAGCAGAACATGGCCACTAGGACGTCCTTCTAAAACAGGTCTTTCGATGCCTGACAATGTCTTTACAGGAGGCAATGACTACTCCGACCTCCCTCAAACATACTCAACCTAAACCTGGGACTTCATGCCTTGGTTGCCGGTCCCCAACAAAAATGTGTCCCCTCGACAAGCACAAATACACATATAGCAGGAAAGAAAGGTACTCGTAAAGGAGAGATATCACCTGGATTGGCCACAAGAAGCTTCCATCGTAGCAAAGGCTCCTCTAGGCTCCACAAAATTCCACGAACCGCGAAACCTGTCTTGCACAACACTTAAAACAAAAAACCCGATTAAACGCACCCGCACTAGACAGGAAATGGCCCTCTTGGCCTAATGAAATGAAACACTTCATTACAAAACTGAATCGGCCCTCTTGGTCTAATGGAATCAAACAATACTATGCAGAACATCCACCTGGAAACAACCATGATAGACATTAAAGCATACTATTCCCAAGGGAACAGGGCTTGTAGCCCTAAACGAGATGCATTAGATTATGACCTATCCCTCCTGCGTATATCGCAAGAGATGTTCGCATCACATGTCGTCGAATCAGTCTATGGGTCCAAGATAATAAAGGGAGATGAGTCTCGCTTACCCTCTGCATCACCCAAATCAACCATCGTCTGCCAAAGAGGGCATGTTCAGAAAGCATACCCCACAAACGACCGGGTCCTGTCTCACCATCAATAGATATATCGGGACAAGGGCCACAATTAAAGAAGAGGTCTTCTCCATACGCGAAATTAGCCAAAGAATCGGCAAACTAATTCTAGTTCCGTGGAATCAGTTGAAAAGACACTCTATCAAATTCGTCTAGCAGGGCTATGGCAGTATGATGGTACATGCAAAGGATGGGGTTTCGTACCACGTACATCCCATTGAGTTGATTTAAAACCAACTAAGAGTCCCCTTTCACCAATAACTGGCGGATACCACCCTTCTTCGCAATATTCAAACCCATAATCAGGGCTTTGTATTCTGCCATATTATTGGTAAAATTCGCCCCGAGATAAGCAGCTAACTTCATGACAATGCGTCGTCGGGGGTCTCGGATGACAACTCCTACACTTCCTTTTTTACATGCACCCCTGGACGCCCCATCAAAGTACAAGGTGTACGTCCATAAAGGGTTTACATATCCCGCCATCCGGAACTCTACTCGTAATTATGGTAATCGAAATTCAGCATATTCAACGGGTGGACTGTAGGTTCCATCCCTCCATCGTCATTGAATTCAACAGGGATGCTCGTCAAAATTTGTAGGCAGTGATGGCAGAAGACCTTGATCTCCCAAATAAATGTCCCGCCTTCTTGCTCAATCACCTTGTATCCTTTGCTCCACCAAATGAGCTTTCCCTGATGATACCTCTGTTCTAAATATGGGTGTTCTAAATAAGGGATCAGATGACCCATCAACCTCTATCACGATTTCCTTGCAGATATTTGATCGATCTCTCCTAGACCTGCAAGGCAGTCATAGCATTAGTGCAATCAGAAATAATAAGGTTTAATCTTATTAAGATTAACCTTATTTTTAAATTCTATCCCCTCAAGGTCAGCTAACAAGACTGTGGATTTATTCTTTCCTATTCTAACGATCCTATAGGGCCCATCCCATTTGGGCTCTAGCTTGCCTGGGAATAATTCACGTCGTGCATCATAATACAGAACAAGCTGTCCTTTCTTGAAGGTGTATCTCTTGGCTTTGAGGTCGTGTAACTGCTTCATTCGGCGCTTCGCCACTTCTTGGTGCAATAAGCTCTGCAACTTAAGCTCGTCTAAATGTGCCAGTGTCGTCAAGCGCTCAAAAAGTGCATCTTCATCACTCAAAGAATGATTGATGGCAAACCGAATGGTCGGCAGCTCAATCTCTAAAGGCAAGACACACTCCTCCCGCTTGTTGGTGCTCTCAACTTGCCCATTAGCTTGTGGATTATATGGGGTTGTCTTGTTATGCTTGATTTGCCACATCTCTGTCAAACCTTTAATCACCTTATTCAGGAAATGGGTTCCACGGTCCGACACTAATTCTTTCGGCGGACCAAACCGGCATATTATCTGCTCTAAAAGGAAACTAGCCGTTTCTTTAGCATCATCTTTCCTTGTTGCACGTGCTTCTGACCACTTCGTGAAGTAGTCGGTTGCTACAATGATGTACCTCTTTTGCGTAGTCGACGACGGAGTAATAGGACCCACAAAGTCTATTCCCCACTTCTCGAATGGAAGTATCGCCATAATAGGGGTGAGTGGTCGTTTCCTATTCTCTCGACTATCATGTCGTTGACAAATATCGCATCGCTTAACATACGCAAATGCATCCTGGAAGATGGTAGGCCACCAATAACCTGCTCTTAAAGCCTTTTGTGCTGTAAGTCTTCCAGCAAAATGGCCACCGCAAGCAGAATCATGGCACTCTTCCAAAATGAATGGCACCTCGTCAGGCATCACACACCGGCGATAGATATCATCAACCCCTTGCCGATATAATGTACCTGCAATCAAGGCTAACTTTAACGCTTGCTGCTTAATTTTCCTTTTCTCAACTTTAGATAATTCGGATCCAGCCTCTCCCGTCGATAAATAATGCGTTATTGCAGCATACCAGGAGGGAATAGATGCCGTATCTATTTTAAATAACAACTCCATGTCACTACCTTCAGCCACAGATTCTTTCGGCTCTCCAAAGTCCACTAGACATTCCACGATGCCTTGCAACCTTGGTGGCTTACTCTTGATTTCATAATCAAATTCCTGCAAAGTGATTAACCACTTTGCTAGACGATCAGGCGGCTGTAACTTATTCATCAATAATCGAAGTCCCTCCGCCTTCGTATAAAGCACGACTTTCTCATAGAGAATGTAATGCCTGAATTTCTTGGTCCCAAAGACCATCGCTAAACACAATTTCTCCATGTAAGTATAATTGATTTTGGATACCCCTAGCTTCCGACTAGCAAAAGCAATCGGGTGGTACCACTTCTCTTCCCAAATTTGGGCTAAATAGCAGCTGATACTATACATCGTGGCCGCTGAGAATATATAGAACACCTCTCCTCTTTTAGGTGCTTTTAAAACGGGCGCTCTTGCTAGCTCTTGTTTCACATCCTCGAATGCTACCTTACAAGGGTCACCCCATATAAATGAACAGCTAAACGACAATAAATTTGTAAGCGGCAACGTTCTTTCTGCTAAGGCATTGATGAATCTACGGTAGTAACCAACCGAAGACAGAAAGCTATGAACCTCTTTCGGAGTGCGTGGTGGACCCATGGCAAGTATAACTTTGACCTTCTTGGGGTCTGTCGCAATTCCTACCGAACTGACCACATGACCCAACAATAGTCCATAAGCTACTCCAAAAACACACTTCCGTGGGTTTAGGGCGATGCAAAATTGTCTACAGCGCTCAAAGCATTTTCTTAAAATGATCAACTGGCTTTCTCTCACGGTGGCAGCCCCTAAGTCATCAATAAACACCTTCAACTCTTCAGGGGATATGTCACCGAATGTCTTATCTGCTGTTCGTTGCCACGAACCAGGCGCATTGCATAAACCAAAGGCCATCACATGGTACGCAAAAGTACCAAATACAGTAATAAAAGTTGTTTTCAACTTGTCCTCTTCTGCAATTGCCATTTGGTTGTATCCTGCAAAGCAATCCATAAACGAATATATCTCCCTACCCGCTAATTGATCCAAAATCTGGTCAATAAATAGCAACGGGTAGTAGTCCTTAACTGTCTGCTTATTCAGCTCCCTAAAATCTACACATAAACGGATTTGATTATTCTTCTTCTTTCTAATCACAACTGGCGAACACCATTCCGTGTGTTGCACAGGAAAAATCAAACCCGCTTTTCGAAGCTTCTGTAACTCTTCAAACAGGCCGTCCCTAAGTTCGAAAGGCATGCGCCTTACTTTTTGCCGTACAAGACGACTGCCCTCTTTCAACGGAATTGTATGAACAGCAAGACTAGGAGGAATGCCCCTCAACTCATCATAACTCCAGGCAAAGATATCACGGAATTCCTGGATCAAGGCCACATAGTCCTCCCTTTCTGCTGTGCTGAGCATAGAACCTAATTTGATTGGCCGCAAATCATCAGGCATACCAAGGTCTAGCTCGATAACATCTGCATCTCTTATACGATCTTGGGCCTCTATCGGTTTGTTCAAAGTGATCTAATAGATGTCCTCTGTGGTGGATCCCTCTTTGGACTCATCACTTGATGATGTCTCACTGGCAGATAAATCTTCTAATGTCTCCAATTCTGTAGAAGATAGAGGAGCTCTCTCACTCTGCGGGGACTCAGGATAAGCATCAACCACCACACGCTAGGCACCTCTGCCGAATATCAGTCGACCGGCAGGTATATCTACTTGGCAATCCGCTTGCAAGATCCAAGGTCGTCCGAGTAATACTTGGTAACTTGGACGGCCTGCAAACCGAATCACCCTAAAGTCCAACAGGCATTCTACATTTGCAACAGTGACATGGACCTTAGTAATGCAACCTTCTGGCTGTCTCAGACTATCATCTGCCATTCTGAGAATTGTGGAGGTATCTTTCTGGATTGCAAGACCCAACCTTTCCATCAGTTCAGAACTCATAATGTTAACATATGATCCCGTGTCGACAATGGCATAATCTACTAATATCCCATCGACATAGGCTGCAACCCTTGGGCAATGCTTCTCAGCATGCTCGAACTAGTCATCACCAACTCGTGCAATACCCAAAGGTTCTACGATATACCCGGTACGTAGGATTTTTCTAAATTCCTTACATACCCCTGGGGAAAGCTTAATAAGCTGTAAAAGATTCACATCCGGCTTGACTTCGCAAAGAGAGCTCGCCAAATCGAATTCATGATAGTTTGATAGAGCTCGCTTTTCACGCCAAACCATCCGCTCTTTAGGTCGCTGAACTGGCTTTATTGCCTCTTTCTTAACTTTCACCTTCTTCTTTGGTGGTTCCTTATCGGCTTTACTTTCTACAGGCTTCAAAGGTCCCCCTTCCATGGCAGGATCCAAAACTTGCGTCCCTTTGTCGCCTTGTTTAGGGTTTCCACCGACAGGCTTATCCTTGTCGGCCTCGGACCCCTCCTATTGCTGCTGTGCTTGGAGTTGACCTCCCTTCTTTCTTGTGGCTCACTCTACCTTCTCTTTTTGTGGCTTGTTGGCTTCTTCGTCTCCCACCTTTCTTCCTTTTGGAGACATTGATGGGATTTTTGCGATTAGGGAGAGGTGTTGCTCTTGGATGGGAGATCTTTCCAGAGTCTCCCCTACTTCTTCTTCTCTTTCCATCTCTCCGAGGCTTCTTGGATAATGGCCATCAACACCCCTCCAAACCCTATCATGGATGCTTTTGATGCAAGCATTTTTTGGTCCAATTCCATCATCGTGGTGGCTAGCAACACACCTCCTACAAGTCTTTGGCTTGATGACAATGCCTTGGCTAATGATTCAACTGTTTGTGGACATAGGTATTCAGATTTGCTTCATCTTGGGCCCCTATTGCAATATTTTCAAGCATTGGCATTGGGATCCAAGCCATAAGGGTGTTGTCAAAGACTAGAGAATAGGGTGTGCACCATCTTGTCCTGTAATTAGATGGTAGGGTCAGGGATGTCTGCTAGATTGATCCATCATTGGTGTGCACCTTTGTCTTTGACAACATCTTTAGCATGCCATAAACATCCCTCTTTGGTCTCTGCCCTTGTGTGTTGACCAACCCTAAAGCCTTCTCCACTATTTTAGGGCTAAGCACAACTTCTATCCTTTTGGGTGAGCCTTCTTGACTGATGGTTACCGTGCCACTATTCTTCCTTGCGTTGAAAGTTCATAGGAATTCTGTGCACCTACTATGGTCAAACCTTCTCTATGTATCTGTGGAGATTGCATTGGTTGACTATTTGTCTCACTGTGCCTTCCTTGTTTACCAGCTCTCCCAAATTGCTGACACTACGATACTTTAGTTGGTTGTAGACTTGCGTTTTAGTAGCCTTGATACTTATTGTGCTCTTTCTCTGAGAACTGAAGTTGTCTTGCCATCTCAAGTTCATGTTATGGCACAACAGCTTACAATTAGCTGAATTGAGAATACCCTTTTGCAAAAAAGGAAAAAGTTTAAAAATAAACACTATGGAATGATGCGATGTTCTAGTAAGGATTGGAAAATTTTTATACTGCAAGCAATCCACACATTCCAAGCACAAATTCCGTAAAAAATTTCTTTAAGTACAAGTTCCCTTTATTTGCTCTTTTTTGCTTTTGAACCTTTTTTGCTTTTGAAGTTCAGTTTGAAGTTCTGAAATTCAAGTTATATTTTTTTCCACCTTACTCCCTCCCCGTCAAGAATGATGAAAATCCTTCCTAGGATTGGAGGGTGAAGAGTTAAGGTCATGAAGCACTAGCTTGGTATACTTTATTGCTTCATGAGTCAAGCATAGAGCTATGGGTTATACTCTAAGTGGGCATGACGGTCCATGTTTTGAGACCTAATGCCTATGTGTGTAATCTAGGTCAAGACATTGGTTAGGAAGTCTCTAGAGTTCATCTTGTTCTAGTGACATGCAGTTCTTTCTCAGTCAAGAGTCAATCCACATAGGGATGGCCCATGACATGCTCTTCTAAAGGTCGATTGCGGGGTGATGACACGAGGTAGGAGCCACATAGGTCAAATAATACTTAGAGGTTTTGACTGCGTGTCTCTACTCGATGTTGGTCATAATTTGGTAGCCCTCTTGTTCCCATTAGAGATAGAGAGCATATAATTTTTGTAGAAAGGAAGAGTCAAAGTTGACTAACTGCTGTTTGAGAGCTTGCTCTTGAGAAATCTAATTGGCAATCAAGTCCTTGGTCATCTCAAGAATCTTGATAAACATGCTCATATTCCTTCCATGTGCATGGCAAGGAGCGTACTTCTATTTGTTGATGGCTCGTTGAGGAGGCCTAAATCCAACCATTTGTAGCTTTTAGCAAACATTGTGAAGGTGGCATCCAATTGTCTGATGCAAGTGACCAAGTCATCCCTTATATTTGTGCTGCTAGGTTTGAGGCTAAAGTAAGGATGGACCTTCGCTTATATAGGAGGGTCTAAGGCTTGTGGGAGGTTGGGTGGGCTCGATAACTTAACTATACTGATGCCTACCTCATGGCCTATTTTGTGGAGTGTTTGTCGTCCATTTGTGTGATGGATTGGTCTTGTGGCTCAGTTGATGTGCTGCTCTCTACTTATGGAGCAATTGAACAGTAGAAGTGTTAGGTTGAGTTAGTTTGGATGCAGTGGGCTACACAGGTTTGGTCACAATAGACCTACTAAGGTTTGCTGGGTTTGGTTCCTTTTGGGTCATTTCAGTTCTCATATCTAGTTGGCTTAAAGTCTCATGGAGATGGCTTGGAAAGCGATGTTTGAGGGATACACATGGCACTCGTGGTCTTGGGAAACCAAATCCAAGTATTGCCTTCATAGTAGCCTTAAGCATGCAAAAGGGATTTGGGTACTCATCACGGCTTGTTGACCATTCATTGGCTCATGTAGTGCCAGCTTTGTCTCTTAATCCTAGGGCATGAGGTTCTAGGATTATGAGTTCGTGCAGATTGGCTTCTAGACAATAGCAATTGTCATTTGGATATCCATCTGAGCTGTTGCTTAATGGGTTTGGGTGTGGTTGTTGGTGGTTGCAGTCGATTTATTTTATTGGGTAGGGATAAGTTGCAACCCCCCTCCTCAGGCTTGGCACTAAGTTGCTCCACCAGTGGCATTGCGGCCTTAGATGGAGCCACACTACCCTTGCTAAAATCTGTTACTATCTGAACATTGCTAATGGCAAGGTGAATGCACTATGAGTCATAGTTGATATGGTAGTTTACTTGTTTCTTGAATGCACATCCTAGCAATGATTCCTTACCAAGTGGTTTTGATGTTAGGCATCATGTAGAAGATAATTGGTAGGCTTTCAATCATGATAGAGACTACTACCTCACACTTTCCCAAGAGTGAATAAGACTGCCCCTCAAACATGCTAAGTTTAGAATTAGTAGGTTACAATTGGGGCTGGCCAATGAGGCTCCAATGATTGTGTGTAAGGATATTACGATCAACTCCCTCATCAATGAGTGTATCAAAACATATGTCTTGTGACCAGTGATAGATACGTGCAAGTATGCAAGTGCCACTAATTCCTTGTCCTTGTCCTCCTTAATCTTAGTGATAGTGGCTACTCTTACATTCACAGTCATATTGGAGGCTCGTTTAGTGGGTGTGATGGAGGGTAGTACCTCTTGAGGTGACTACCATTAAAGAAGCCTATGCTCTCCCTCTCTAGATTCTTGAGCTTTGCATTGCTGGTTTGGACTAATGTCGTGGACCTTGAAAGGTCCCAATCTCCTAAACTTCATCTTTTACTTATGGCCCTTCATCGAGTACAAGAGCACTAGGTCACCCTGCTCGAAGTCACATTGTTTGACATGCTTGTCAAACCAGCTCTTATATCTCAGGTTTTCATAGATCAATGCATGAGTTTCCAGGAGTTGGGTTTCAAAGAGGCATTCTAACTCCAACAGGCATTCCGTCCATGCTTCCTTTCCATCCCATCTTTCTTGTACTACCACTTACAAGCTTGGAACAAAGAACTCCACTGGCAAGATTGCTTCAGTCCCTTAGGTTAGCTTGAATGGTGTTTGCCCTATGGCCTGCCCTATGGCCGCCCTATGGCCGTCTTGTAAGTTGTCCTATCCTTATAGGCCCATAGCATTGCCATGAGCTTATTATCCTAGTCACTGTGTGACATGGAGACTACCCTAGTTAGGACATTTACTAGTATCTTATTCGTGGATTCTACCTAACCATTAGCCTAAGGGGTAATATGGCCAATCACTTCATTAATGAAGTGTATGCCTTGATCACTAACTAGTTCAATTGGGCAGTCGAATCGCAAGATCAACTCCTCCCAAAGGAATTTAGCCATCGTCCTAGCATCCTTCTTCCTAGTGGCTCGAGCTTTAGCCCATTTCATGAGATAATCCACTGCCACAAACATAGAGTAATTCATCTCTGTATCTATGAGTTGTATGCTAGCAAAGCTCACATGATAATCTATATTATACTCACTAGGTTAGGACAATATAGGTCTAATGACAAACTTTGATGCATCAAGTGCACGTGGAATGTTATGCTCCAATTTGGGACTCGTAGGATTGGTGTAATTGTAAAATCTTTCTTTAGTTCCTCATAAGTGGAATGTTATGCTCCAATTTGGGACTCATAGGATTGGTGTAATTGTAAAATCCTTCTTTAGTTCCTCATAAGCAAGTTGGCATTCTTTCATTCACTCAAATACAATTAGCAATTTGTAAAGGGATCTAGCAATCAATGCGTAGTTTAAGATGAATTGTCGATAGTACCTTGTGTGTCCCAGGAAGCACTAAACTCCCTTATAGTTCATGGTTGGTAGTAAATCAACAACAACACTGACTTTGAAGAAGTCGGCGGCAAATCCGTTCTTAGAATACCACGTATCCTAGCATACATCCATGTCTTACCTAGAATTGGCACTTCATGGGGTTCAAGGAAAGATTATATACCCTACACTACTCAAAGACTACACAAAGTATATCTAGGTGTTCTCTCCAACTAGAGTGGACACATAGATTGTCAAAAAATACCTCTGATTCTCACCTAAGAAGTTCTTTGAAGATGGCACACATGAGGTGCTGAAAGGTAGCTAGTGCATTTGTTATCCTAAATAGCATGACTATGTAAGGGAATACACTCCATTCGATCGCAAATCTTGTCTTATATTTTTCGTTAGGGTGCACCTGCACCTTGTTGTAGCCTCAGAAGCCATCTAAGAAACTGTAGGCTTCCTTTCCTACTACTACTCTTTTGAGCATGTGCTCCATGTAGGGTAATGGATAGTTGTCTCCCTTCATTGCAACATTGACCTTTTTATAATTCACACACACTTGAATCTTTCCGTTCTTCTTCAGGACAATCACTATGGTTGACACCTAGTTTGTGTGCTCAATTTTGTAAATGAATCTGGCCTTCAATAGCTTATCTATATCCTCCTTAATGGCATGTGCATGCTTTGGATTCATTGGGTATGGTCACTACTTGACTAACATTCCATTAGGAGTCATGGGGATGTTATGAGTCATGCCCTTAGATCTACTCCTTTTAGTTCTAAGGACCAAGCAAGCACCTATGTGTACTTTCATAGGAGAGCAACGAGATTAGCCTCCTCTTTTTAAATTAGATCCTCATCTATGAATATGGGTCGAGGCTTTTCACCTTCCCACGCTAAGTTGGCTTCCTTGACCTTGACGGGTCCCTCTATCATTTCACTTGCCTATCCTTGCCTCTTAGCTCCTAGCAAGATCACTACTCTATTGCCCTTTTTGAACTTCGTGAAGCACTTCGATAGATCTTGGGGCTTCCTTTGCTCTTCAAATTTTGACTCCTTTGACCACGTTCTCTTTTCCCCCTTCAACTGCATGCACCTTAGGTGGACTGGTAGGTCCCCTTTGGTGCATTTGGTCTTAGGTGGTTGAGGTATGTTTGGGGATCACTCTTGGAGCTCACTTTTGAATTTGAAGCTAAACTCATAACCCTCTCTAGAGGAAGGAGATTCCCTTGGTGGTCATAGCTCTGAGGCTAATTCAATTCTAAAGAGTGGTGCGGTACTTGGTTGAACTACTCTAGCTTGCTCATAGTCTATTATGCCTGGGTGGTTCTACCAAGTATGGTCGCATTTTGTCCTGACAACTCCTCTTTCTATCCTAAAGACATTGGCTTTCCATGGCTTGGATTCTACTCATATCTTTTCGATCACTCGGTTATCCATATGGTATTCTATTGTATTGATCTCTTCCTCACTTTCCTCATTCTCGTAGAATAGCAGTCTTTGTACTCATCGTCTGAATCATCATATTCTAACTGCTCTTCGTCTCCTAGAATTTTTCTCTCAGCATTCTTTTCATTTGTGATTAGCACCCAATTCTACAATAGATTCAAGTTGTGCACTTTGGTCCATTACCACTTTGGCTTGTCCATGAGGTCCTTGAGGGGTTTGAGATTGATAGTGGAGCTACTAGGCAACTCTTCGATCAAATATTCAAGTCCCTTGGAGTTCAAGTTTGTTAGATGGGACATGGAAGGGGATAGGTGTTGGTTGATTGCCAGAGCTCCTAGCCATCATGTAGAGTGGTATTGATGGTGGGGTCCTACTCTTTGGCAGCTAAGATGGTGGGACTTTATGGGACTCACCGACTATCTTGGCAGTCTGCTTATAATCCTCCTCATCATTTAAGAACGGCAGATCAATGGTGGCTAGCACGTGCATCCAATCCTGCTCATCCTCCAGATAGATAGTGGAGATGGCATCTGTGAAAATGTTGGATCTAGAGCATGGCAGGAGCTATGGAGGTTGGAAGGTGAAGACTAAATTCATGTTGACATGGACAATGAGCAGACAACTATTACACAAGTGAATTAGGTTCCAAGATGGAGGCTTGGACTCATAAAGACAATCTTGTGTATTAGATTGACAATGACAATGACACTAATTGAAAGAGAAAAGCATCTTGATATGTATTCATCATTGTGAAAGTACAATGCTTTATAGTAGTTGGATTGTTCCATTCTCCTCACTGTGCATATGGGATTCATGACATCTCTTCTTGGAGCATACATCTTTGTCTATTTATCAACACCCCCCCTCAAATGATGAGTCCCTCCACTTGTGCTGACTTTTGCCCCCCTTCATGGTGACATGGCCTGGGAGACTAGCTCATAGGCAGCCTAGTCAAGTTAAAGCTTGAAACTTTACATATTTGGCAAGGTTTTTACAAAGAAAATCCACTAAGGGAAAAATAGAGATCCAGTATGGGAAAAACATACGAAAGATACAATGAAAATTCTTTAGAACAATCTGTTAGATTTGTTGATGGTAGTGGAAGCATCATCATCATCTTCTTCATTCATGAATTGGTTTTGGTGGCGATCATTCTATATTTGCTGTGCTCTTTTCTTGTGGAAACATTCACTAGTTGTATGGCCAGCCTTGCCACAATAATGACATATAATCAAGAGTTGTAAGCTAAGTTTTTAGGCTCTTAAACTTGTAAATGCATATGGTCATGGAAGCACTATCTCTTATATCCAATTTATAAAACTGCGTGAAACCTTTGAATTCTTTGCTTGGGTACCAAAGAACTTATCAAGTTCCTCTCAAGCAGTTCTAGTATCTCTGATGCCTGAGATATGATGTAGCACATCATCATTTAGTCCCCAAGCAATGATACCTAGTGCCTTGTTATTCATCTTCTTCCATTCTTTGGTTTTTGGTGGAGCTATTGCAACAATCCCACTTTATGAATCTTCTTTCCTGCCATCTGCGTCACCTTCATCATCTTCAAAGAGATCCCAGGGGTATTTCCTCATGAGGTGGTACATGGTCTTTGACTTCTAGGCATGGAAGCCTTCTCCATTGAACTTTGCTATTTTTTCCAGCTTAGTCATTTTTGATCAGCAACAAATCAGCTAGCAACAGAGTTGTACTTCAATGTGTCAAGAGACACAATAAAAATAGTATCAAAAGATACTAGTTTGATTTCAGGCTTGATGTTGCTTGATTTCATGGGTATTCTTGATCTTCAGGTGGACTACTTGAATTCAAGTGGGTTGCTCCAAATCTTCTTCCTAAGGTTTGACTTGCTGGAAACTTCAGATCTTAGTGGTAGGAACTTGGTTCAAGTGGTAGGAGTGAGAAAATGTAAGAAAGATGAGCTTAAAGCTTGAGTGGATATGGAGTCCATAGTTAGGGTTTTTGTACCCGATTGGTACATGATGGGCTCAAGACTCCTGATAGTGGTAAAGGTAGTGTTACATGACTAGAGAGAACATTAAGTGTGGTTCCATATGCTTTTAATAATGTTTTCCCTTAGGCAATGGTACGAGATCCAAAGTCTTATTAGTCATTAATGTAGCCATCTCCTCATCCATTTACTGCATCCCAATGAGCATGACCAACATCATCCTCAAAACTAGTGGGCTCAACATCCTCAACCACCTTTACCATATAAGCATAATGGTGAACCACATGATCTTCAAAACCAAATCTTTTAACAAGATATCTGATCTTGCTAGACTTGCATACCATTGGATTACTCAGTGGAGTCTTTGCATTACCACGTACTCTCTGTATACCTGGTGTCTTGATGAGACTGAAGGAATTTCAAGCTCATCATTTAAACTCTCAGAACAACTAGAATGTCTATCAAATCACAAATGATTAGTAGATGTATCATTACCATTTGACAATTTCTTCTTCCCTTTGTCTTTACTCGTAACACTTGTAGATGCACCTGAAGATGTGGGACTGCTCGTTAGTCTCGACTAACTATAGATGTAGTACTAGATGATGTTTCTGGTCCATTAAGACTTTGTGATCCTTGCTTTTTTGCCTACACATAACTATTGTGATCATCATCATCATCCAATGTATCATTACTAGATGCATATCAACTACTCATCTCATAAAAAAATAACATTCTTGCTCACTTTAAACTCATCTATGATAGGTTTACAACAGCAATGCCCTTTTTGCTCTAAAGAGTATCCAATGAAAATACATTTTTCACCCTTTAGATCAAGCTTCTTTCAAAGCTTATGTGACACATGAACATATGCAATACAACTAAATGCTCTCAAGTGAAAAAACGTGGAGGAGGCGTGGAGGAAGATCCCGAAATTTGCGCTTCTTGGATGGAGAGGCATTATGCAGCCTGCAAACAACCATGGCGATTGATCATGGGGCTTCAATCCCCCCTAGATGCTGACTCTATCACCGTGCTTCGCTCCTCCAATGGCAGTCTCTATGAAGAATTCTGATTTCAATCTTTCTCTCTCCTCCCTCTCTCTCCCCCAAGGGCAGATTCATGTGGTGAAGAAGAAGAAGAAGAATGGATGATGGATTCTTGTCCAGTGAAGACTGGATTGCTCCGTGGTTCAAGAGGAAGGAAGATTGCTGATTATGGGCTGTCATGAGCATTAATGGTTCCTGGAAAATCAGTCCCGAGATATGACAAATAAAAACCCGCAACCTGCAAAGAACGGTAATCTCATGTTTACAAAGGAAATTGATGTTTTATGCAATTTGCTTCATGAATATTTGTTCCCATGGGATGAGTATGCATTATAATGTTATTTGCAATGTCTTTCAACTATTTGAAATTAGAAAATCAAAAATTCATAAGTGTTGTGGATGAAATTAATAGTGTAAAACCTGTAAAACACGTGAAATATGGGAAAATTGGGTATTTTTGATATATCAATAGAAAATATAATAAGACACACCAACTAAATTTGTGTTTTTACTGCAAATGAACCTAAGGGCCACAGCCCACAACTCTTTTTGAATTTTCAGTCATTTAATATTGCAGAAAATACAAGAAAAATAGGGGAAAATGGATTTTGAGTGCCGAAAATTAAGGAAAAATAAGATTCATGTTTGTGGATGTATGGGGGGTTTGAAGTATGAGGTTTAGCCTTAGTTCAGCCCTACCTTTATGTTCTAGTGAGTTTTTATGGCTCTTTATACAATAAAAATGTGAAAAATAAACCCTAAACCTATGCATAATGCACAACCTAAATGGGTGAGGGGGTAGAGTGTATAAAAAGGTGTTTAAATGTTGAATGAAATGATGAAAAGCTTGTTGGTTTCTATGCATACCATTTAGATCGATCGTTAATTTAAAATAAGAACCTAGTAGCACAAGGGTTTCTCGGTGCTAGGTTCATGCAACGCCGCATACGAGCAATACTCGAAATCATTGAAAGAAATGTTTTCCACATGTGCACCAATGCTGATTTTCTTAATTGTTTGAGCACATGGACATTCACAATTTGCATGAAGCATAAAATGATAAAAGGTATCAGACAATACCTCCTGGATGCATGGCAATTGCTTTCTAGAGGAACATGACCAACGTTGAGTGAGTAAGGTTGTTCTAAGCTGTAGGCTAGGCGTTGGGTCTAAGGGGAAAGTAAAGTGAGGAAGCATGGTATATCTCCTGGAAATACGCGGATCATAAAAGAGAGAAGTTTGTGTTCATATGTGTTATATATGTTTAGCGACGCATCGAGAGGCCAATCCCCAAGGTGTAGGAGAGTCACAGTGAGGTAGCGGCAGTCAGCCGTGGGAGGACCTCCTATGTTTGTACTTCATGCTATTTGGCAATGTGTTGGGACTCCCTCTGAGGAGTGTTAATTGGGTTAGAGTTGGACTATGAGACGTGATACAAACGCAAGATGTTTAGGAAGATGATGTATGTGTCATCCACGCTCCTGGCCGCGAGGCCGTGGGGTTGTTGAGCGCATGATAGAGGTCCGGCTAGTGCATGAGCCAGTGCCGGCCCATTTTAGGTCCCATTAGTGGTGCGTCTGCCGGGAGCCACTTAGAAGTGGCAGTCCTCGAATCCTGGTTGTCTAGGGACTAGTTAGCAGTTTATGCCAAAGGATACTGAGATTGACCCGTTATTCATCGATAAGCATCGTCTAGCCGAAATCCAAAAGCAAGAGAGAGACGAAAGAGCTAGGCGACGTGCTGAAATTTTTAGGAGGTATTCTCCTAAGCGTAGCGGTGCTGAACCCTTACGAGGGAGTGGATCTAGTGGTCTTGGTGCCACAAGCAGTAGGTTAGGAGAAGGTGGAATCTCTAGTGCTCCTCTTTCTTCCATAAGGCAGTGTACATCAAGTGCAGGAGGTGTAACCTCACTGTTCCCTATTCCTAGTGCGAATCCAATTTCCGTCATGGCGGAGCCCATTGCATTTCCTGCAGGAACGACGGATTTTCCGGCTCTAGGTTACCCGCTACCCATTTTTAATGGGCTAGTTGAGGAAGATGCGGAACTCCACATCAGGGAGTTTCAAAAGCTGATGTTCAACTGTCGCATCCAAGAAGAAGGACATTTAATGATGTTCTTCAACATGACTCTCAAAGGAAGAGCTGCCATATGGTATCATGGCTTAGAAGTCAGAACCATATTGAATATTGATTCATTTTATGGAGCTTTTCGAAGGGAGTTTGCCCCTGAAAGGGGTGGGTAATATTGGTTGCGTGTACTTAACGTGACCCGCCAAGAACCACACGAGGATATTCGTACTTATGCAAAGAAACTAAAAGAGGTTTTCTGTAAGTTGGACACCTCTATTCCTATCCCCGCAGCTACCCAATTGCAATATTTTCTGCACGGCTTGGACTTTAATATCCAATTGTAGTTGAGTAGTGTCCCTTTGGGGGATATAGATACTGCCATTACACGAGCACAAGAAGTGGAATCCCGACTAGAAACAGCCTATGCCTCTCGAGGCAATTCGAATATGGGTCTAGCATTGGGAAATAATATGGCGACGGCCAATGGCAGTGGTAGCCAAGGGATAGCAATGGCTAATCCTAATGGGAGAGGGAACATGATGCAGAATGTGTCTTTATTACCAGCTCCCCCTAGCATGTCGATGCCTACGGGCAGTCAACTGGCTCCAAATGGTGGAGGCCAGGCAGTTAATCCTAATACCATGCATGTGGTTCAACAACCAGTGCCTAATCGGATCGTCAGGCTGATGAAACGACAGGTTAATGATCAAGGCTACGAGTCGAGCGCTTCCAATGTTCTTGGCGAGATTAAGGACATGATGAAGCATTATACCGATATGATTACAGAGCAGTATCAACAAATAGCCGTTGATGTAAAATTTGATAGGAAGTAGATACCCAGATGAGGGTGCACCTTCGAGGTTTAGCTGCAAATGGTGTGGTGGGCAACATTATCCACGAAATTGCCCAAATGTCAAGTGTGACATCTGTGGAAAATCCGGCCATTTAGCATCCACTTTCTAGAGTAAGATTAGTTCCCTCCAGCGAGGTAGTCGGCAACTAGGGCCTGTTAATCATCGTGCGCAAGGAAATGATTCCCAGCGAGAAGAGGGGCCTAAACAAATACTCCAACGACCAAAGACTACAATGGAGGAGCTGCCTAGTGGTAGTGGGGTTAGTTTGATTGAGGCTGTGCGCGTTAATGATGCTGAAACCTCTAATCTACGAGCTGTTCTTACAAGAGGTCAAAAGGGTAGAGAGGCCAACAAGGATAAGCCTGTCAACGGAAACCCTAAACAGGGCGACAAAGGAACGCAAGTTCTGGATCTTGCCATGGAAGGGGACCTCTGAAGCCCATGGAGAGTAAAGCCGATGCTAAGAAGAATAAGGAACCACCGAGGAAGAAGGTGAAAGTTAAAAAAGAGGCAATAAAGTCGGTTCAGCGACCTAAAGAGCGGATGGTTTGGCGTGAAAAGCGAACTCTACCGAACTATCATGAATTCGATCTGGCAAGCTCTCTTTGCGAAGTCAAGCCGGATGTGAACCTTTTAGAGCTTATTAAGCTTTCCCCAGGAGTACGCAAGGAATTTAGAAAGATCCTGCGTACCGGGTATATCGTAGAACCTTTGGGTATTGCGCGAGTTGGTGATGACTGGTTCGAGCATGCTGAGAAGCATTGCCCAAGGGTTGCAGCCTATGTCGATGGGATATTAGTAGATTATGCCATTATCGACACGGGATCATCTGTTAATATTATGAGCTCTGAACTGATGGAAAGGTTGGTTCTTGCGATCCAGAAAGATACCTCCACAATTCCCAGAATGGCTGATGATAGTTTGAGACAGCCAGAAGGCTGCATTACTAAGGTCCATGTCACTGTTGCAAATGTAGAATGCATGTTGGACTTTAGGGTAATCCGTTTTGTAGGGCGTCCAAGTTACCAAGTATTACTTGGACAACCTTGGATCTTGCAAGTAGACTGCCAAGTGGATATACCCGCCGGTCGGCTGATATTCGGCAGAGGTGCTCAGCGTGTGGTGATTGATGCCAATCCTGAGTCCCCGCCGTAGAGTGAGAAAGTTCCTCTATCTTCTACAGAATTGGAGACATTAGAGGATTTATCCGCCAGTGAGACATCATTGAATGATGAGTCCAAAGAGGGATCCACCATAGAAGACATCTATCAGATCACTCTGAATGAGCCGATAGAGGCTCAAGATCGTATAAGAGACACGGATGTAATCAAGTTAGACCTTGGCACGCCAAATGATTCGCGGCCAATTAAATTAGGTTTTATGCTCAGCTCAGCAAAAAGGGAGGACTATGTGTCCTTGATTCAAGAATTCCGCGACATCTTTGATTGGAGTTATGATGAGCTGAGAGGCATTCCTCCCAGCCTGGCTGTTCATACTATTCCTGTAAAAGAGGGCAGTCGTCCTGTACGGAAGAAAGTAAGGCGAATGCCTTTCGAACTGAGGGACGGGTTGTTTGAAGAGTTACAGAAGCTAAGGAAAGCTGGTTTGATCTTTCCTGTTCAACACACGGAATGGTGTTCGCCAGTTGTGATCAGAAAGAAGAAAAATAATCAGATCCGACTATGTGTAGATTTTAGAGAGCTGAATAAGCAGACAGTTAAGGATTACTACCCATTGATGTTTATTGACCAGATTTTGGATCAATTAGCGGGTAGGGAGATATATTCGTTTATGGATTGCTTTGCAGGATATAACCAGATGGCAATTGCAGAAGAGGACAAGTTGAAAACAACTTTTATTACTGTCTTTAGTACTTTTGCGTACCATGTGATGGCCTTTGGTTTATGCAATGCGCCTGGTTTGTGGCAACGAACAACAGATAAGACATTCGGTGACATATCCCCTGAAGAGTTGAAGGTGTTTATTGATGACTTAGGGGCCACCACCGTGAGAGAAAGCCAGTTGATCATTTTAAGAAAATGCTTTGAGCACTGCAAACAATTTTGTATCACTCTAAACCCACGGAAGTGTGTTTTTGGTGTACCTTATGGGCTATTGCTGGGCCATGTGGTCAGTTCGGTAGGAATTGCGACAGATCCCGAGAAGGTCAAAGTCATAGTTGCCATGGATCCACCACGCACTCCGAAAGAAGTTCATAGCTTTCTGTCTTCGGTTGATTATTACCGTAGATTCATAAACGCCTTGGCAGAAAGAACGTTGCCGCTTACAAATCTATTGTCCTTTAGCTGTTTGTTTGTATGGAATGACCCCTGTAAGGTAGCTTTCGAGGATGTGAAGCAGGAGCTAGTAAAAGCTCCCATTTTAAAAGCACCTAAAAGAGGTGAGGTGTTCTATATATTTTCAGCAGCCACCATGCATAGTATCAACTGCTGTTTAGCCCAAATTTGGGAAGAAAAGTGGTATCACCCGATTGCTTTTGCTAGCCGGAAGCTGGGGGTATCAGAGATCAATTATACCTACATGGAGAAGTTGTGTCTTGCGATGGTCTTTGGGACCAAGAAATTGACGCATTATATTCTCCATGAGAAAGTTGTGCTTTATAAGAAGGCGGAGGGGCTTCGATTATTGATGAATAAGCTGCAGCCGCCTGATCATCTAGCGAAGTGGTTAATCACTTTGCAGGAGTTTGATTATGAGATCAGGAGTAAGCCACCAAGGTTAGAGGGTATTGTGGAATGTCTTGTGGACTTTGGGGAGCCGAAAGAATTTGTGGGGTGAAGGTAGTGACATGGAGTTGTTATTTAAAATAGATACAGCGTCTATTCCCTCCTGGTATGCTGCAATAACGCATTATTTATCGACAAGAGAGGCTGGATCCGAACTTTCTAAAGCTGAGAGAAGGAAAATTAAGCAGCAGGCCTTAAAGTTTTCCTTGATCGCAGGTACATTATATCGGCAAGGGGTTGATGGCATCTATCGTCGATGTGTGATGGCTGACGAGGTGCCATTCATTTTGGAAGAGTGCCATGATTCCCTTGCGGAGGCCATTTTACTGGACAGCTTACAACACAAAAGGCTTTAAGAGCAGGTTACTGGTGGCCTGCCATCTTCCAGGATGCGTTCGCATATGTTAAGAGATGCGATATTTGCCAACGACATGATAGTCGAGAGAATAGGAAAAGACCACTCACCCCTATTATGGTGATACTTCCATTTGAGAAGTGGGGAATAGACTTTGTGGGTCCTATTACTCCATCGTCGACTGCGCAAAAGAGGTATATTATTGTAGCAACTGACTACTTCACAAAGTGGTCAAAATTCCGTGCAACAAGGAAAGATGATGCTAAAGAAACTTCTAGTTTCCTTTTAGAGCAGATAATATGTCGTTTTGGTCCCCCGAGAGAATTGGTGTCGGACCGTGGAACCCATTTCCTGAACAAGGTTATCAAAATCTTGACTGAGGCTTGGCAAATCAAGCACAATAAAACGACTCCTTATAATCCGCAGGCAAATGGGCAGGTTGAAAGTACCAACAAGTAGCTTGTGGGTATCCTATCGAAAGTCGTATCTGAAAAGAAACGCGACTGGGATAAGAAGCTGTATGTGGCAGTATGGGCATATAATACCACGTTTAAGCGAGCCACTGGCCACACGCCGTTCAAACTAGTTTATGGTGAAGAGTGCATTTTACCCTTAGAAATTGAGTTGCCGACCATTAGATTCGCGATAAACCATTCTTTGGGTAATGAAGACGCCCTATTAGAGCGATTTACGACCTTAGCGCACCTAGATGAAATTAAGTTGCAAAGCTTGTTACACCAGGAGGTGGCTAAACGTCGCATGAAACAATTGCATAATCTGAAAGCAAAGAAGTATACCTTTAAGAAAGGACAACTGGTTTTATATTATGATACGCGTAGGGAGCTGTTCCCAGGGAAGTTGGTTTAAGAATAATGTTAATCTTAATAAGATTAAACCTTATTATTTCTAAGTATACTAATACAAAGAAAATGTATTGCAGGTCCATGCTAGGGATGATTTGAGACCTGCGGAAGAGCTTAAAGTCGATTGATGGGTCGGTTAATCCCTTATTTGGAGCACCCATATCTGGAGCAAAGATACCATCAGGGGAAACTTATCTGGTGGAGCAAAGGATATAAAGTGATTGAGCAAGAAGACGGAACCTTTGTATGGGAGATTAAAGTCTTCTGCCATCACTGCTTACGGCTATTGACGAGTATCCTTGTTGAGTTCAATGAAGAAAGTGGGATGGAGCCTTCAATTAATCCTCTCAACATGCTAAACTTTGATTACCATAATTACGAATAGAGGAGTTCGCGATGGCCGGCTGTGTAAACCCATTATGGACGTATACATTATACTTTGACGGAGTGTCCAGGGGCCCTAATAAAAACGAAAGTGTTGGAGTAGTAATCCGAGATCCCCGACGTAGAGTGATGATGAAGCTAGCTGCTTATCTCGGGATAGGATTTACTAACAATATGGCGGAGTATAAAGCCTTGATTATGGGACTACATATTGCCAAAGAAGGTGGTATTTGTCGGTTGTTAGTAAAATGGGATTCCCAGTTGATCCTGAATCAGCTAGATGGGACATACACAGTGCGGAATCCCATTCTTTGTATGTATCATCGGACTGCGACGACCCTACTAGAGGAGTTTGAGAGAGTGTCTTTTCAGCTGATTCCACGTTACTGGAATCAGTTTGCGGATTCATTAGCAACTCTTGCTTATGAAGAAAACCACTTCATTAATTGTGGTCCTAGTTTGGATATTGTGATCAATAATGAAACAGGACTCGATCGCTTGTGGGGTATATTATCAGAACATGCAGTATATGGCAGACGATGGTTGATATGGGTGATGCAAAGAGTAGTCGAGACCAATCTACCATTATTATCTAGGACCCATAGGTTGATTAGACAACATATTATGCGTACGCCTCTTGCTATCTATGCAGGAGGGATGGGTCATAACCTTATGCATTTAGTTTAGGGCTACGAGCTTGTTTTTCCTCCTTGGACGGGAGCCTATTATTGTATATCTGGATTCTTCTAGGGAAGGTTGTGTAGGTTCTATTTTGTTTGATCTCGTTAGGCCAAGAGGGCCGATCAAGTTTTGTAGTGAAGTGGTTTATTTCATTAGGCCAAGAGGGCCAATTGTCTGTTTAGTGCAGGTGCGGTTAATGGTTTCTTGTTTGAGTCCTGTGCTTGACAGATTCTGTGGAGCTGGAGGGAGCCTTTGTCGCGGCATTGACACTTCTTGTGGCCCTATCCAGGTGATATCTTTCCTTTATGAGTACTATGGTTGTTATGTTATATGTTTTTCGTTTCTTGTTGGGGACCGGCATCCAAGGCATGAAGTCCCGAGGTTTAGGTTCAGTATGTTTGAGGGAGGTCTGAGTAGTCGTTGCCTCCTGTCAAGCACCGACATTGTCAAGCACCGAAAGACCTGTTTTAGAAGGGAGTTCTAGTGACCCTGTTTTGCTAGCCTACTAGGCAACCGTTCTAGGAGTTCTTGTTAGTTGTGAGGCAGTTAGAGAAGCCTGTCAGAAGAAAAAGAATACTGATGAAAAGAAACCCTGAATATCTTAAAGAAAATAAAAATATACAAAGGTGTGTAAAAAGGGGTTCTAACCCCTCTAAAAATAGAGAAGAAAAGAAAGAAGAATTTATAAGCAGTTGATCATTGCCTTGCGAAGGATTGGTAGGTTCCTGGGGGCGAGTCAGACCCGGGGCCGATGCCTTATCTTCCTAGGGGTGGCATCTTGCTAGAAAAAAAGACATTCAGGAAGGTTGGAGCAAAAATAAAAGTGAGTGTCAGAAAAGGATTAAGTGTCGCCTTGCGAGGGCTTGGTAGGTTCTTGGGTACCGAGACAGGACCTGAGGCTGATGCCCTGTTCTTCTTGGGTCACTACGCTCAGCTCCCTCCTTTTTACATGCCCGAGTATGTCAATAAAATAAAAACCTTAAAAGCCGAAATGTGCTACAAGAAAATACTTCTTGATGAGGCTATAGGAGTCCTCGCCTAGTAGGAGCTCCTAGTTGTGTTGTGCTTAGCTTGGTAGGCAGTTCAGACCACCACTTAGGGCAACCTCTTTAATGGTTCTTTGTAGTTTGGCCGTGTTGGAGCAGTTGGTTAGTGACTAGCTTCGGACTTTTTATCAGATTATGCTAGGCCTACTCCTTGTAGATGTCATGCCTTGGTTTTGTCAGGGGGTAGGATGAGCGTTGTGCTGTGTTTAGTATGTATCTATTTTGTATCAGCTTGATGCTTCCTTTGGTTGTTTTGTGCAGATCTATTGTGGGGTTCGACGGGCTGAGTCGCCCTATCCCGTGGTCACCAATGACAGCGGAATTTTGGTGCCGATAAGTGCTTAAAAATAGCTAAAAATTACGAATATCAAGGGAAAAATATTCAACGTCGAAGGCGGTGGCTCGATCTAGGACGACTTTAAGCGCCAAAGTGCTTTAAAGGCGCCCGAGCGACACTTGTTGATTTTTCATAATTTTTCAGACTGTCGTGCAGGTTGACAAGAGTTACCGGCCAATGCGGGATGCCGAGCTGGATGCCGAAGATTTTTCAGAGCTCAATTCAGAGTCCGGACGGGGAAATGGCCACAAAGTGGGCAAGATTTGAAAAGGTGGACCAAACTTTGGCCAAATTGAGTGGTGACCTTTGGGGGCTCAAATTTTATACCACTTGACATTTTGAAGATGAAAAACCATGAAAAAACGTGGAGGAGGCGTGGAGGAAGATGGCGCCCGAAATTTGCGCTTCTTGGATGGAGAGGCATTATGCAGCCTGCAAACAACCATGGCAATTGATCATGGGGCTTCAATCCCCCTGGATGCTGACTCTATCGTCGTGCTTCGCTCCTCCAATGGCAGTCTCTATGAAGAATTCTGATTTCAGTCTTTCTCTCTCCTCCCTCTCTCTCCCCCAAGGGCAGATTCATGTGGTGAAGAAGAAGAAGAAGAATGGATGACGGATGCTTGTCCAATGAAGACCGGATTGCTCCGTGGTTCAAGAGGAAGGAAGATTGCTAATTGTGGGCTGTCATGAGCATTAATGGTGGCTGGAAATCAGTCCCGAGATATGACAAATAAAAACCCGCAACCCGCAAAGAACGGTAATCTCATTTTTACAAAGGAAATTGATGTTTTATGCAATTTGCTTCATGAATATTTGTTCCCATGGGATGATTATGCATTATAATGTTGTTTGCAATGTCTTCCAACTGTCATGAGCATTAATGGTGGCTGGAAATCAGTCCCGAGATATGACAAATAAAAACCCGCAACCCGCAAAGAACGGTAATCTCATTTTTACAAAGGAAATTGATGTTTTATGCAATTTGCTTCATGAATATTTGTTCCCATGGGATGATTATGCATTATAATGTTGTTTGCAATGTCTTCCAACTGTTTAAAATCAAAAAATCAGAAAATCATAAGTGTTGTGGATGAAATTAATAGTGTAAAACCCGTAAAACACGTGAAATATGGGAAAATTGGGTATTTTTGATATATCAATAGAAAATATAATAAGACACACCAACTAAATTTGTGTTTTTACTGCAAATGAACCTAAGGGCCACAGCCCACAACTCTTTTTGATTTTTCAGTCATTTAATATTGCAAAAAATACAAGAAAAATAGGGAAAAATGGATTTTGAGTGCCGAAAATTAAGGAAAAATAAGATTCATGTTTGTGGATGTATGGGGGGTTTAAAGTATGAGGTTTAGCCTCATTTCAGCCCTACCTTTATGTTCTAATGAGTTTTTATGGCTCTTTATACAATAAAAATGTGGAAAATGAACCCTAAACCTATGCATAATGCACAACCTAAATGGGTGAGGGGGTAGAGTGTATAAAAAGGTGTTTAAATACTGAATGAAATGATGAAAATCTTGTTGGTTTCTATGCATACCATTTAGATCGATCGTTAATTTAAAATAAGAACCTAGTAGCACGAGGGTTTCTTGGTGCTAGGTTCATGCAACGCCGCATACGAGCAATACTCGAAATCATTGAAAGAAATGTTTTCCACATGTGCACCAATGCTGATTTTCTTAATTGTTTGAGCACATGAACATTCACAATTTGCATGAAGCATAAAATGATAAAAGGTATCAGACAATACCTCCTGGATGCATGGCAATTGCTTTCTAGAGGAACATGACCAACGTTGAGTGAGTAAGGTTGTTCTAAGCTGTAGGCTAGGCGTTGGGTCTAAGGGGAAAGTAAAGTGAGGAAGCATGGTATATCTCCTGGAAATACGCGGATCATAAAAGAGAGAAGTTTGTGTTCCTATGTGTTATATATGTTTAGCGACACATCGAGGGGCCAATCCCCAAGGTGTAGGAGAGTCCCAGTGAGGTAGCGGCAGTCAGCCGTGGGAGGACCTCCTATGTTTGTACTTCGTGCTATTTGGCAATGTGCTGGGACTCCCTTTGAGGAGTGTTAATTGGGTTAGAGTTGGACTACGAGACGTGATACAAACGCAAGATGTTTAGGAAGATGATGTATATGTCATCCACGCTCCTGGCCGCGATGCCGTGGGGTTGTTGAGCGCATGATAGAGGTCCGGCTAGTGCATGAGCCAGTGCCGGCCCATTTTAGGTCCCATCACCTACTGATGGTGTTTTAATAATTATATCCTCATTTGCTACCGTTTCCCTAGAATCGAAGATAGGTCCCAATAGAACCTTCCTCTCTAATAAGGGTTTCCCATATATATAGATATCATCCAATGCTTTACGGATTTCCAAAATTGCGCTTTGGTACTCAACTAACCAAGCCCTAGCATTTGATGTATATCTAGCTCATAGGCATGTATTACTCCAACCAATGGGATCACAGTCTTTTCCTCTAACAACTTACCATTATTGAGGATCATAGATGGTTGTGCCTTCCTATCCTCACTTTTGCTCCCTAATCTTTCCTCTAGCTCCCATGGACTATTACTGAAAGCGACTCCATGGGTTCCCCATAGTGACCCAAACTCAAGCATGGTGTCACTTTCAGGGAAAAGGGTAAAGTAATTGCCCACATTTCTAGCCAAAGATCCCACCAAACCATTTTGAATGGACAAGGTATCTTTAGGGTTACGAGGGATTCCTTGGTTTCATCGTCATGCTCATGGCCGAGACTTTAATTAGTCTAGTTTAACATCCACCGCTTAAACACGGCTCTCGACTATACAATAAAGCTAAAAGGTCCCTTATACAACCAAGATTCGGAAACTGCCACTAATAGGCAGCTTCGACAAAATGCACCGCCTGTCAGGGACCTAAAACGAGCCTGACACTAGCTATAGGCACTAGCTGGGCCTCAATAACTCTCACAAGACAACCCCACATGGCCTCGCGGCCAGGAGTGTCCAAGGGCACACTACTCTAATCGCTACTAGAGATATTGCATTTGTAATGGAATGTAGTCTAACAATTACCCTTCCTTACTCCTAAGGAGGGAGATCCCATACATATTGGTATAATATACCATGTAAAACAAACATAGAGAAGGCAACCTCTCTAGTTGAATGTCACAGATTCATTGTATCTAGTCTAGAAATAGAAAAGAGAAAATCTTGCATTTCATTCATCTGACTCAAAATGTCTATGGGTTTCTCAATTTTATTACAAAATGCTAGCAAAATCTTCGGGGAATCTCCGTAATGGTAGTTTGAACCCGTTCCAAAACAGAAAAGACATTTGAAGATCTTCGCGGCGGGAGTCCAGGTGAGACTCCACCTACTAAAGAGTAAGACCTTGGACACCAAATGGTTTCACACAAATAGATGGATAATAATCCGTTTTTTGTTGTGGGTAAAGGCGCCTCTGCCTAGCCGCCCATGTATTACTACACTGACAATCACCGCCATTGCACACTGCAGGTGGCAGGCGCCCACCGTCACCGTCACTTTATTCTTTATTCTTTTAGTGACAGTTTGAATAAAGGAAGGCCCGGTCACACATTGTGACTATTGGAGTTTCCATTTCTAGTCTCTCCCTTTCTTGCTCTTGCTTTCCCGCCATAGCTCTCGAGTCCAACCTTCGATCCGTCGCTCCCTTTCAACTGGTATCACAGCTTTGCTTTCTGACTCTTGAGCTTGGTTCATGGCATTCTCAGCATCCCATCGACTCCCTACTTGCATTGGGTTTCCTTTCTGGCAGTAGCCATATCCAACTCCTTCGAGCTCCGGTCACTCCTCAGCTTCTCGAGCACCTTTCCAGCATTGTTGGGCACCTTCAGGGCATTACATCAGAGGTATTTGATCATTTTCTTCAAGGTTTACTTCAGTTCTCAGGTCTGATAGGCTATAAACAAGATTGGGGCAGCCACCATTTTCACTTGCCTTTGAACAAGACTTGCTGGAGCTTGTTTGAGGCCTTCCTTGGCTTTAACCGGACCCCTTCGAAGCTTGGCCACCATTTTTTGCAGCCCCAAGACTAGCATTTATAGTTGGCAGGATCACTCAGCCCTCCCATATGTGTCTTCAGCATTGACAGTCACAACAGCAGCTCTCCCCCTCCATTGGCACTTGGAAAGGCTCCATTTCGGGCATATGAACATGCTTTGATGCTTGGTTTTGATGGTTGATGTGTTGGCATAGCATTTAGACTGATTTAACACTGTTTTGGGACTGTCATAACAGTCCATAGGCAGTTTATGACAGTGTCACACTGACATTTGATGCTACAGCTTCTTTGGCATTGTCATTTTATGCCCGATTGGTCCCGTTTGATGCTCGGATGTTAGGGGAATATATGCCTATCGTTTGGCAACTATTTGGACCTGATTTTGGTGCTGAAATTCTCAGTTTTGAACAGTAAATCACTGCTGTACATAGTTGGGCTGAAGTCATTTTACTCATGTATACTTATGCCTATGCTTTTTGGGCTATGTTTCAGGCATATATGGTGATGTATTGACACTTGGGGCTCGACATAGAGCTTGGTTTTGATTCGGGTCGTTGGTTGAGCTTGAGCTCACTTTGCAAAGAATTTGGATGCTCCGTCTTGGATGTACTTATGGTATGTATGTTGCTTATGTCTGACCGGTCTTGACATGCTTAGCCTATGCCATTACTACATGCTAGTTACATTGTTTGGAGCCTATTGCTATGACCTTGGATTCTCGGAGCTTACTTGAGCTATTTATTGGCTTGCTAGATTTTTATCTTGGGATGTACTTGATGTCTTACCTGCTTATGGATGCTACATACAGATGCTCTACTGCCTACATGTTCGGGATGTACTATTGATGTATTGTCTTGGACTTATGTCATTGGCATTGTGTCTTGCCTTGGCTTGAGCTCTTGAGCTCGTACATACAGATTTTGTGCCAGTGGGAGCATTCTTGAATGCTTATCAGACATTGAGCAAGTGGTACTTTTATGCATTGAGCCGTTACATGCTATTGAGCAGTTATACAGACACTTGAGACTTTGGGACTTCTTACCTTTTGGGATGATACATCATATGTCTTGGTTCATTGTATGCTTATGAGCTAAGTCTCAGTTTTGGATCCGTATCTTTGTGAACTAACACCTACTTGTGTCAAGTTTTGTTAGTGGCAGGAACACTTTGCCCCGTTGCCTGGGGGTGTGCCTACTCACTGGTAGATATTTGTATGACATACTTGGGTGTTGGATTCATGCTTATCAACCATCATATGCTTATGCTATGCCCGCATGATGCCAGCTTTGTTCTTGGCAGTATCTAATTGCCTTGGGATTCGATTTTGGCACTGTTAGCTCTCTTTTACTGAAATCTAAAATTTATTACAACAAGCATATATGTATGGACTGACATGGATTTTTCATGCTGAAACACTCTAAAATGATGTACTTTCACTAGTACTTGGTGGGCAGCAGCTTTGGTTCCACTTTCTTCGCCATTTTTCCTCGATTTTGGTGATTTTTTTGTCATTTTCTGCAGTAAACAACAAGCAGTTTTGAATTGTCTACAGTCTTCTAGCCTGCATTATGGTGAGTTCGTCCACTGATCATGCTATTTTCAACATCACTAAGCTTGATGGTACGAATTACTCTTATTGAAAGATCCAGATTTGGCAGGTATTGGTGTAGAAATCGCAGATCAAACCTTTGAGGTTAAGCGGGCATCCGCTTGCAACTATGCCAGATGAGGAATGGCTTGAGCTTGATGAGTTATGCAAGTCCACTATTGTATTGTCTCTCACAGAGTAGGTTCGCTATAATGTCTTTGAGGAAGAACAGATCGCATGGCAGTTGTGGGAAAAGATCAAAAATCTCTATGACAAGAAAAGTCCAGCGAGTCAGATGTATTGGCTGAAGCAGCTTATGGATATGCGCATGAAGGAGAATGTGACTATGTCTACTCACTTGAGCCAGTTCCATGCTATACTCAAGAACTTGACTTCACAGGACATCACTTTTGCAGAGGATGTCACTCCTCTTTTCTTGCTTTTGGTACTCTTAATGAGTCATGGGATGTATTCCGCACTGCATTATGTGCCTCTACTGCTACCTTGAAATTATCTGATGCTGACAGTGCTCTTCTCAGGAAGAGGTTAACCGTAAGAATTTGGATGCCTCTCCTGTGTCTCATGATATGACAGTTAGAGGTAGGAATGATGGATATGGAAAGCATGGCAGTGGTAGTGGCCGTGGACGAGATTCTCAGAAATCTCCATCCAAGTCTCGTGGGAAGTCACGTAGCAAATCCCGTGGTAGGAATGCAGATGTTACTTGTCAGTTGCTTCGAGTCACTGAGTGTTTGCTCTAGACTTTGTCCTTACCCATTGGAACATGCCTCCATTGCTTCTTATCAGAGGGGGTGTTGTGTTTAGAGCTGTTTTTCTCTTACTCATGAGGTTTGAGTGACTCTAGTGTAGAACCAAGAGATGGTTTAGGGTTCTTGTCATGTAGGCTTAGATGCAACCAGTTGAAGAAGGCAGGGTTGTATTAATGGGAAGCATAGAGATCTACGATTGCAGGGTCTTGAGTGAGGCGAAAGACATATGCACTAACATCAAGAACAATGCTCTCTACTCCTAGCCTGCTTGCCACATATAGATATTCTTCTAGAAGCAGTTTATCATACAAGGGATGTTTTTGGGCAATGGCAGAAAGCTTGACCTCATGGACCACTGCCAACACTCATAATGGGGTTGGGACAACGTATGTGGGATCACGTATTGATGTCCAAAGGGCTTTTCTTTGCTCATTGAGTGTCATTAGTCGGTGGCCAATTTTGGCTACCAAACTTTGATTGGAGTACCATTTCTGCACAAAGTTGCCTTGTCCTTTCCCTTTTCATTTGATTGCTTCGAGATTTTCTTTGTTTCTCTCACATTGAGTAGGATAGAGTGAGGGTATCAAGCGCAATTCTCTAGCTGTGGCCTTTGGGATGTCCTTTATGACTTCTTCAACGACAGCTACATAGTGGGAGCAAACATGTTGTTGCTAGTCAGGGGTTCGGCAATGAGCTTTGTGTGCTCTGGTGTTGGCCTTCCAATGTCCACATGGACATATGCATGTGTGATAGCTGTCAGCTTGTGATCAAGCTTCATCACGCACTTCATCTCCGGTTCATTGGTTAGATATGCTATCTCTTTGGCCAAATCTTGGAGAGATTTCTCATCAAGCCTAGGCTTTAGATGCTTTGGAAGTGCTAGAGGTGTCAAGGATGTTGGTTGCAACACCTCTTCCATAGATGAATTGCTAAGAGCACGTTCCGCAAGGGGCGTCGTCATGGCAGCCAAAGGTTGTGACTACTGTAATTCCTGATTGGAAGTAGTAGCAGCTAGTTTAGTGGACTGGCCTTTATTGGTAGATGTGGTGTCAAGTCCTTAAGCATATCAAAAGTGGCCGTGTCTTTTGTTGCCCTGTGTGTATCCACTTGTGCAGATGGATGAAGCATCAATTGAGCTAGTTATCAAGGTGGATTGCACCAACTAAGAACTAATGGTGGTGTCATGTCTCGCATCTTGGACATTTGGAAGCTCAGATGGAGATAGAGATTGGGATTGAGCAGCTACACTTGACGACTAATGTTGTGCTTCCTGTGTCCGTCTAGGGAAAGAGGGTGTAGGAGATTTGGGACTCCTAGGTGGACTTGGCAGTGGCTAGAAGATTTGCTCATGGCTATTAGAAGATTTTGCCATTTGCTTTGTTGAGCAATCAACCTTATCATGAGCAACATTGCACCTGTGGTGCTCATTATCCTCTTTGGAAGTCAAAGACTCCTTGGGCACTAGTGGCTTTTGTGCACACTCAACGGTTACATTTGATATCCACTTGTTAAGCCTGCTAGGTAGAGGAGAGGATCTACCTTTCGAATAGTCATGTTTGGTTTCTTGATTTCAATCGTGAGGGGCTTAGTCACTCCAACGTTGTTGACTCAAGACTTGGATTTTCGTTTAGATTTCCTCATGTGCTTCTTTGCTTTTGATATGGTCTGGCCTTTAGTTGACAAAGGTGATTTAGTAAGGGGCTTTGGTACGCAAATCCACCGGTTACCTGTGTAGTACCCTTGAGCACATAGCAATGCCTTGGGTATCCATCACAGCGTTATGTTGGCTCTCCATTGATACCTATAGGGCTTGGGCTTCTTTTATGGTCTTCTACGATATTTGTTAAGTCCAAAGCCTATCCTTGGGATTGTCTCTTGACCTTCTTATTTTAAGCATGGCCTCGCTCACTAGTTCTCTCTATTCAACATGTGCTTCTATCAACTCTTTCAACAAGTCCTTGCTCTCGTTACTAAGATTGCTTGGTATATCAGAATGTTTCTTATCTTTCCCCCAAGGTTTAAAGAGATCACCCTTATTAAAGGTTGTGATTATCCTCACACCTAGTAGTGTCAAGTGTATCCTTTGTGCTACATAATCAACCTCACACTTTGTCGCCCTTTTGAAGGGTCTTCCTAGGAGGGTTTCCTTTCCACAATGAGCACTATTTTGAGGAACATGGAATAGGATAGGCAAGCTTTCAATTTCAATAGTTACAAGGATTTTACACTTCCCTATAAGTGCTTGTGGGTGTCCCCCCGTAAGGACTAAGAGTTTCATTAGTCAATGTGAGATGTGGTTGGCCTAGTAGGGTCCATGCTTCATAGGTCAAGATATTAAAATCATCTCCTTTATCGATGAGAGCATTGACATAGTGCTCTCTTTTTGCGGTGAGTTTGACCCTAAGATAAGTAGGCGGTACTATGTCTTCATCTTTCGGGTCTTGGCTTATAAATTCAAGCCTTCTGATACATGCCTTTGAGTCCTCAACTACACAACCAGATGTGGATTCTCCACTAATGTCTTGGGTCATCTATGCAGTGCCATTCAACGTGCATCTAGCATCAGGACTGTCATGTCTATCATCCTCGCAATTGTAGCTTGATGTTGTTGCATTCTGCTTTGACTATATACATGTTTTTGTGGTATGGTCTTTTTGCCCTTGTTGGCTAGATTGGCCCATTGAGATTCTAGGGTCTTTGTTTGTTTGGGTATATGCTTTTGGTTGTTGTTTTGCAAGTGAGAATCTATGCTTGTGCAGAGCCCTTACTACACTAGGAACTAATTTGGAGGATGTGTCACAACACATATTTTCTCTCCAATCTACACTGTGGGGGTCTGGGGTAGGGGCAATCCCCCGGCTCGTAGGGCTGCTATGCTAAATACCATGCGTGATTTGAAGGACCGTTCGTAGCCAAGTTTTGAACTACTTGCTCTAGATTTCAGCCCAGTCATAGATCTATGATGTGCTTTCGGCTCTATATGGTCTCTGGGTCGGTTTCAGGGGTTAGATATATAAAATTTGTATTCTATTCACGTGTCTAATTTTGACAGTTTTCTGTTCGATTCTCAGAGGTTTGATTCTTAGGAGTCCAATGATCAAAATTGAACGTCCGATTCTAGGTTGGTCTGATCGGCCGATCGGACGGCGATCCGAGTCCCAGTGGTCCGATTATGGGTTGGTTCGATTTTTTTGTTTGATTTTTGTTCGTCAGACTCTGGAAATCGGACAACCGATTATGGGGTATCCAATTTTTGAAATCAAACAAGTTATGTCCGATTGGACACGATGGGTTGGTTCAAGTCCGAAAATCAGACCATCTGATTCTGGGAATCAGACTCTAGTAACAATGTCCAATTCTTGTGGACAAGTTTCCAGGGATGATGAAAATCACTCGATTTTGACGATTTTAGTCATGAGGGGTCTCACAAACTTCCAGAATGTAAGAATAGACCCTAATGAAGAATTGTGTATACTTGGAATAGCAAATAAACTCCAAAGTACAAATCGGCAAGAAAATCAAACCCTCTTGCGCTGTTATGACAGTAGAAACCCTAATCCCTATTTTTCTTCTTTTTTTCTTTGATTTTTTCTATCCTAATTTATCCAAATCACATAGCAAACACCTACACTACTCCAATTTACCTTTCCAAATCCAAAAAAACAAAAACCTACTTACTAAGAAGATTGAATACCTCTTCAAACTCCCTCGCTTCCTACATATCTAGCTCAAGCACCGGTTTAGTAAAAACCCTACTTTGATGCTCAATTCAGAGCGTGCAAGCACTCAAGGATTGAATCCGTTGGTCCCAACAACGAAACCAAAATGTAGAGGCAAGCTCAAGCTCAACCGCCAAGACCCACGGACCACTTATTGTTTCAAGCCGAGCACTAATGGCTACCTCTCACATAGCCAATGCACTATCTCTCTCTACGAGTGTAGTGAGCTTACCTCCATGCCCAATCGAGTTGCCTCCTCTCCCGAGCACTCCGATGATCCAAGTGCAAGATTCAAGCGAGCTCAATCCTTAAGCTCCATGCTCCAAGCTCCAAGCTCCATTACCGCGAGCAAGACAAAAGAAGAGAAGAAGAGAGGAGAAGATGGAGAGCTTCTCCACCACGGCCCCTCACCCTCACACACTCACTCCCTCACACTCTCACACTCCCTCTCTCAAGCACAAGCTTAAGCAAGCAAGAAGAAGAAGAAGAAGAAGAGAGGAGAGCTACTTTTGGCCACACACAAGAGTGAGCTTCTTATTCACTTTTCATCTTTATATACAAAACCCTAAATCCATTTTTGGGCGGTCATCCCCTTATCCCCTTTTTTACATGGCATAGGCCATTTTTCCCATTGTCCTCCTATCTTCCTAGCTTCCTTCTTACCGCCCATCTACGTTTGCGCTCTTAAAATAAATCATGATGTGCGTTGCAATCTTTTACAAAAGTATCGACTTAAGCTTTTCTTTGTGTGCCTTTCTTCTTAATTTAGGACTTTTTTGCACTTCTTGTGTTTCCAAATTCTTCTTGGTGTGCCTTCGTCTTCCGTTTCACTTTTGCCTCGACCTTGTCTTCTACTTTAGATCTTTTGGATTCTCCACCTTATTCATCTAAGGGTTAACACCAAGCTATCAAACTAAATGAGGACCTTTGGGAGACTTGTGAGCACCCCTAGGGGACATGCAAATACTTCCCCAACCCATAAATACCTTGGTAAATACCTGTAGGAGTCTACAACATCATGTATAAGCCTATGATGAGCTAAAAGTTGTCCTGTAAATCATTGTGGGTTGGAAGTCACTGCCAATATGATCCAAACGATTGCCACCATGGCAAAATGCATTGCAAACATGAGCATAACCTTGTCAAGCATGATCATCTCATGACCAACATAAGTATCACTGCCAAATAGGGGCATATACTTCCCAACATAGACATAGACATACCTCTATGAGTACCATTGTGAAGTTCACTTATTGTTAACTTGGATTTGGCCATACCCTCTAGAGTCAAAACTGCAGAGGCTTTCTAGAATGCTTTTGAATAAAAATAGCTAAGCTCCTTCCTAGTATTGATGTCAGATCTCAGTGACACAGCTTGACACAAGTATTCAGAAGAGGATCAATCCCTTCCTTTCCATGACCAATGCTACTGCAAGTTCCAAATCAGATCATTTGTATTAGCAATCTCTCTCAAATGGTAAATGACTTGGGCATGAGCAATTGGAGCCTCCATAGGTGCAGTAGACCAATCTAATCAGGTGCTTCCAACTATGGCCTACAAATGTGGCTCAAAGTCCCTTGGATCTCAAGGAAAACCTTGATATCTATGTGTTTAAGATACTCATCTAGTATACCATTTGAAGTAAGATGCCCACAGTTTATAACTGATCCTATAATCCCTGAGTGGCATGCATTTGAGGTAGTCCTTGTACTGCTTGGAGTCAGAATTTTTGATACAGTTTGCTAATTTAAGTTTGCATTTCAGTCTACTGACCTATGAACCAGATAGCACAAAGGACTCCTCGTAAATTTTCAGCAACTTCTTTATCGATGCCTCCTACTACATGCAGATATATTGAGTAGAGGGGCACATACAACTACAGTTGTATCTAGTCCTTCTTTCTAATGTTTCTCCTCATGCTATTTTGGTCTTGTAGGCAGCTCTTTTAGTCTTGCAGTGTAACCTTGTTCCTCCGATAAGGAACTTTTACCAACTTGATAAGCCCTCTTCCAAGGGACCAGAATTGCCTCGTTAATAACCAAGTCCTCTACTGTGATGCTAGATCCATTTTGAAGCTTGTCAAAAGCATCGTAAAGATTTTGCTAGTTGCATATACACAGCAGTTGACCTTCAATGTCAACATGAGTGTCAATTAGCAAGACCTTACATCATTAATCTTCCCTTGAGCTTGATGTGAACCTCAAGTTCATAACCCTGTTGAGTAGCATAACTCCTAGACTAGTTCGGTACTTCCCACTAGCTATAATGATATGGATGTGGATCATCTATCTCCAACCTCGCTTGTGTCTTCACATTCTCTAAGTTTCACTACGAGAGTGCTTACTAGTAATAGCAGCCTGTGTGGAATCTGTGCTGTGACAGAAATCATCTCTCTCAATATAGCTTATTCAATCTTTCCAATGGCATGAAGGCTTATGCAGAATCTTTCTCTTCACGCAAACAAGTTCTCTTGATGGTTGAACAAGTGAAAGAAGTGTCAGTCTTAGGGCTTATATCAAGCTCCGACATTTTCTTAAACTCCACTTAGCTCCATGGATTGCTCGCAAGAGAAAGAAGATTTTTATACATTCATTGCATGAGTAGATTACAAGTGTCATGCCCTTCAAAACTTAGTCATGGGCATTTGCGAGAACCTACACGACAGGAGGAAGTGCAAATTGTAGGACATTCTGAGCAAACAAGTTGAAAATGTCTTGCTGAAAGTGTAAGAGCTAGATCTCATCCCAGAATTTGTGATTGACTGAAGCTTGAATCCTGCCACATGGCTCCACCATTACAGGCATAAGAGAATACAAAGGCAAGCCCTGTCTTCCCTGAGGTGATAAGTGTCAAACATTTTTCAGAAGCACATCAAGAAGCTGTAAGGATTGAACAGACTCCACAGCTTGTTGAAGATAAAAGAAACTTGTAGATGGTGGAGGGTGGGGATGAGCCATGCCTGAATGATCTTCATTTCTCTCAATCTCTCCAAGTTTCTACTCTCTAACCTCCCTACTCATTTGACTCAAGGGAGGAGCCAATGATGCATACGGTCATTGTGCATGCCTTTTGCAAACTCCAAGTCTAGGAAGAAGAGCTCATGTCACATGCTGGTGTCGTGTTTGCAAATACCTTGTAATTGGTTAAGGAAATGCTATTCATGGGGCCATTTGAAAGTGCCCTTAAACTCACGGCTGTATAATCCCAATTCAATGTAAGCTAAGATCTGGAATGAATAACATTCTTAGCTTGACCAATTGAATTCAAGTTGATAACTAGATAAGAAGCATTTTGTGATCTTGCATTGCATCAGCTCTCATAGCCATGCCACACACCTCCCTAGAGACCACCTTGTTGATAACTAGATAAGAAGCATTTTGTGATCTTGCATTGCATCAGCTCTCATAGCCATGCCACACACCTCCCTAGAGACCACCTTGTTGTGGCTTGCTCAAGAAGCCCCTTCAGCTCTGCATTGACTTTCCTCTCCTCTATTCAAGCCCTTACAAATGGTTGGAACTACCTGGGCTCTACTGATGTCGCAGAAATGAACATTCACGACTTTACTATGAAGGATATTGATGGCAAGGAGAAGGCCAAGAAGAAGAAGGACGACAGTGATAGTGTACAGGACTGCAGTGATGAAGAGGCCCCGTTTGTAAAGGCCTTCAGGAATGTTCCTGGTGTGGAGATTGCTAGTGTGGATCATCTGAATCTGCTGCAACTTGTACCTGGTGGCCACTTAGGAAGATTTGTGGTGTGGACTAAGTGTGATTTTGAGAAGCGTGATTAGATATTCAACACTTTGGAAGAGAAATCTCAAGCTGAAAAGAACTACTCACTTCCCAATAGCTGTCTAGCAAACTGACAGTGGCCTACAGGGTCCAGTAATGCAACCATCTCCACAACATTGTCGTGATCCCCACCTGCCCCCTTTTCTCAGGTAAGTTACTCATGAATATATGTGTGCATCACGTGAGTTCAAAAAAATATATTTTTAAAATACCATTTTTATATATTTTTTACATATAGAAGGGTGTGATATAAAGGTGTTATTTACAGATTGAATAGAAAAGGGTTATGTTTTATTCAGGAAAATTTCACAGATAAGGATATTTATAAATAGGCCTTGAATGCACGTGAGGTAGAGAATATATATATAGTAACTTCCGTGAGCCCCTTTTTCACCATGGGATTCTCCCACAACAGCCATTATATCTTCATAGAGCCAATATGAATCTCTCTGAAGATGTCTCCCACATGGTTGTACTGATCCACCTCAAGAGGCTGCTTGAATGATAAAGCAAGTCACAAGGAAGCTTTCCCTCAAGATGTTGCAGATGGTTTGGAGCAAGGAATGAGAGATATAATCAAAAGAGAGACCATGGTAGCCTGAAGCAAGCTTGAGGGAAGAAGAGGAAGGTCTTTCTTAAAAAGTAGTAGTAGTTTTATTCTTCTCTAACTAAGCCAACTTCAACCAAGAATCCCTAAAATTTTACCTCAAATTTTGTGATGAACTACTAAATTTGTGATCTCCAAGAAAGGCCGCCATCACCATGGTACTCCATCACTGCTTCCTATAGCTCCTATCCCTGTTGTACATGTCTGACTAGTTTTTTTTTTTGTAAAATAGAATTGGATGTGAGGAAAGAGAAAGAACAGAGGACCAAATACCTATGCTTTCATACCGATTGTAATGAAGGAACCCTAGGAGAGAGAAGGAGAGAAGAGAAAGACTGCAGAGAGGAGAGAGAAAGAGAAAGAAAATGAGAGAAGAAGAGAGAGAAAGACTAGCAAAAGAGAGAGAAAGATAGCAAGAGAGAGAGAAAGAGAAGGGAAGCCATGAAAGCTGGAAGGAAGGGTAAAAGAGACTTTATTATTGATAACTGATGCCCTAATTGGGTCTCTCAACACCTTATATACCCCATTAGTATAACTAGGTATTCCCATGCTAACCTGTGCCCTACTTGTCTATCCCCATTCTTTTACACCAACTCCATAATTTTAGACTGTAACTCGATATTTTGTAACCCTGTAGCATGCATAGCATCTTCAATGACAAACATTGCTTGTTGGTAGGCTTTGATTCTCCTTATCTTTCTCAACCAACAATTTATCTTTTTTCATCAAAGACTTCACACACCCTTGTAATCTTGTATGCGTATTTGTTAAGGCTTGATGAACCCCTGCCAATCCTTGTGTCACAAGTCTACATGTGTATTCATACAATCTTTTATTTCCTTCACAAAAAAATTTTACAAATGATGTAAGCCCATTAAATTGTAGTGGCCTTTGAGTTAGTGGAGTAGGCGGATAAATGCACCCATCAACCCAAAGATCCATATTTTTTTCCTTGCATTCCTTTATTGTTGCATCTTGTATCTTATTGCATCATCCGTTTCCACAATTCTTTTAAATAGTTGTGCATATTCATCCTCCAATTGAAAGTGAATATCTCTCTTTCTCTTCATATGTCATGCACCTCTATTTTCCAAAGAAAAACCTTTGATAATTTTAACTTGGATTAACATTCAAATCACATAATTATACACCTTTGATTCACTATATCTCTATTCTTTTTTACCCAATTGAATCTTGACTCTTTCACTTAATTTTAATCATGATAGACCCTAATCAACCCTTATTTATCCTCTAATCTTATCTTGGAATCAACCCCTAATCTGGCTCTAATCTTATCTTCTATTCTATCCAAAATATTATTTCTCTCTCTTGCTCTCTCAACAAGAATTGGTCAAAGAATATTGAACATATTTATACAAAAGCTTGGATAGTGAAGAAAAATAAATTCATCTTATCTTCTACCCAAATGTACTCTCTGTCACTCTATCACTTATTTTCTTAGTTCATCTCACACAATTAGATACTCTCTCTCTCTCTCTCTCTCTATATATATATATGAATTGTTGCTTAAGGATTAAACAATAATTATGAAAAATACTAATATCACAAAGATTAAAAAATAAAGATACCTCCATCATCACTTGATTGCTTGTAGTATACAATGTTAAAGAGGGAGATTGCTTATAGTAAAGTGTTGCGAGGAAGATTGCTTGTAGTAGTGTAGAGAGTGTTGTAGATAGAGATTATTCAATTTCAATAAATGCCATCAAAACCACTCCTCAATGCTACTTTGGAAGTTTTCATATGTAAGGAACTATATTCTGGAGGGAAATAGAAGGGTACACAAAATTTGGGATAAAACTAGAGCTTTTAGAGGAAATGAAAAAATGCCCAAAAATGGGCATATACTTGTCCAAAAGAGATAAAAATTTACAAGAAAACTCTCGAGTCAAATAGATGCCTTTGTGTAAAAGATAAACTTAAAATATGATATGTACGTCAACTTGTACCGTTTTTTAACTTTTGCCCTTTTAAGAAGTGAGAATGAGAATGATTTTAATATATTTTAATATTGAAAAGTCATGAGGATATTAAAGAGTTGTATATCAATTATTGGCTTCGTTTTTTAAGAAAATAGAATTGAATTTTTTTATAAGTTGTGAGGAATTTGAGAAAAAGTGACCTTATCCTATAATTTGGGGATAAAATAATAGGTGAATTCTATTAAAAATATAAATACAAGGTTTCTTAATTGTAGAAGATATCTTATTATAACATTATTTTGAAAGCTCTTTTTAGAGAGAGAGAGGTGAGAGAAACCCCTTAAGGGCCAAAACAGAGAGTCCATATTTCTCCTAATGCAACAAGTGGATAAGAATAATAGATATCTTGCATATCATAGACTCCAAGTGAAGGGAGTGAGCTATACACATCCAATTGAGGAGTCAAGAGATCTATTCAAATTTATGAGTTCGCATGTATTATTCTAGCCGAGATCCTAGTTCTATTATGCAACATGTAGACGTCAAAGAGACTTTAGGCCTTTTAATCAAGAAGATCGGTTGGAAGAACCTATGAGGAGGTGATATTTTTGCCAAAATATACACTTAATATGACAAATTCAAAAGAATGTACGGTGAAAGAAAATGGGACACATGGCACTCACATGGCATTGGTAGTAACAGTCCTTCTATTGAAGCAATGAGGAATCATGTACTAAGGGATCTGCTTGAAGTAAGATGCCTTTATGCACTAAAAAGAAAAAGAAAGAGAAAGAGAAAGAGGAAGAGGAAGAGGAAGAGGAATGTTAAGCCTAAGCTTACAAAAAAGTAATGCCACCTAGACACAAATGATTTATATCATTTTCCCATTCCTTGGTCTAGGAATTGTGCATTATGAGAGATGCATAATAGGTGGATTTCTCCAAGAATATCAATTTTAGAGATTGATGATCAATAAACTTCGTGCACTCACATCAAATTTGAAATATGCTAGATGGTTGGAAGGCTTTGTCTCAAAGGTAAGCCTCATTGCCATCCTTGAAATATTCACTTCCTAGAAACCATTTGTCCCAAAAATCATTCATACCATCATTAGTCTCATGATAATTGATGTCTTCATGTGATGGCTATGAATATTGATTTTTGAGCCTTTCATACATTCTTGGATCATTATTCCATAGGATCCCCATACACTCTAATAAGTGTCAAGAAATACCTTGTACTAGCAAAAAGTGGACCAGCTCGTTGTCTATATCATAATTTTAGACCTATGGCAATAATAGATGCAGTGTTAGTTATAAATTGAAACACATATAATAATCAAGCAAGACACAAAAGGACAATCCAAACATTTGAACAATGCATGCATGTAGAACCTCTCTCACGAGTATATTTATGTCCATAGGAGCTCTTGGAGATCTTCGCCACCCATAGTTGGCCAACAACGCCTCCCCAATATGCAACGATGTGATGGCTTGAACTATTGTGTAGATAGGAATATCTTCACTCATATATTTAGGCTCATGACCATTTATTCGTCAATAAAAGTGCAATTTATTCTTGCACTTTTTCTTAACTATTGTTAATTCAACTTGTTATATTCCCTTAGGAAAACAATCTACCATTAATTATGCAAACATTGTTCTTCACCAGTAGCTCTACTTCAATCACAAATATTATTCCAAAAACCCTCCTAGATTCATTCCCTCATCTTCTAACATACTCTGCAACTACGAAGTATGTGGTCACTACTCAGTACTTTGAATTCCCTTACAGGTCCTATGTGTTCCATATTTTCAAGTCCATAGTGGGGAGAGAGAGAGAGAGAGAGAGAGAGAGAGAGAGAGAGAGAGAGAGAGAGAGAGAGAGAGAGAGAGAGAGAGAGAGAGAGAGAGAGAGAGAGAGCCTTGTATTTTTTGTGTAAGTTGCCAATCTCTAAGAGAGCCATATATCTTGAAGAGAGAGAGGCTGTGTGTGTGTGTGTGCGCACGCGCGCACACGAGCATCTGTGTTTGTGATGATTAGCTGGCTACAAATGAGATCATGGAGATGATAACTAACCAATAATATCTTTTTCTTTAATCTAAAAGAAAATGCACACACTTTTCGCACAACATAGTTGACTATGCAATAAATAAACAATTTTTGAAAGGTTTCTAAAGGTAATGAAACCCCTTCTAGCATACAACTATTGTGCTATCATAGTATATGTTCAAGACATAGCTTTACCTTACCATGCTCTCATCCATAAGTGATACTATTGCTCTTCATACTTATGCAAGTAGCATATTTTTGTTGAAATGGGACATGGTCCTTGATTCAAAATTACAAGGAAAAGGTTGGTATAAGTGCACGTCTGGTGCCAATTTGTAGTAGTAAGTAGTTAGTATAACCTCTAAACTAGTTGTACCTTTTTGGGTGGTGGTTCTCTCCAAACTTCACTCAATATTTGATGTTTTATATACTTGTATATTTGGATTGCTCTAAGCATTATCTTTGTTATACACTAAAATTTGTTCGCAATGCATGCCTCTACTTCCATCCATGAGTCAAAATAAAGGCAGGAGATGTTGATTTCAGAGCTGAATTGCTTAAGTTTGCATCCTTATTTTATTTAAGGCCATGACATTGGATTTTCAGGTTGTAGCGAGTAGTAAGAGGACACTAAAATGTGGTGTGGAGGGGGGGCACTACAATTCTGATGGACATGCCTAGTAGTGGTAGCAGTAGGACTAGTGTGGTACATGGATTAAGCCTTAGGGAGTGCAGGTAGTACGTGGAGAGGTATAATACTGTAAAGTCCAAGAATCAAACCTACGTAGGACTAAGGGAAATGGAAAAGCTAAGGCAAGCTTTCAATCTTATAAGATTCCTTCCACACAAAAAGACAGCTGTGCGGCTCTATGTCACGCCAGCGCCTCTTTTTCTTAATCTGTGCTCTTGTTCTTGTGCCGTGAGGATTACGATGATAATGCGTGTGTGCACGAATTAACGATAACAGTGTAAACGAAACCGATGTGAACAAGAGATCGAGAGAGCGACAAATAAGATCAATATGTTTGCAGGCCGAACGATGATATAAGCACACAGAGATAACGTGTTTTTGCATGCATAGAGCAACACATGCGTGTAAATATCTCTCACGTAATATTGTATAACTCGTACTTTAAGAAAACGTAGAACGACAACAGAACTCGCGAGCCGCTGATAATCCCATCCATCCCAGAGAATTATCAAACGACGAGCCTTGTATGGAAACTTATGTTTATAGAGAGAACTAATTCTACGCAGCTGATTGTGATCTGGGGTCAAAAAATTGTGGCGCGGCGTATCATATATCGATATTAATTAGTAAGGATCTGTGATTCTCTCGCTTGGGATGCTGATAATTGATGGGCTAATGGACTCTGCTTTTTGGCAGTGCATATCTAGTCCTCGTAAATTGGGCGAGAGAGAGAGACAGAGAGGGAGAGAGAGAGAGAGAGCTCCGCCTCAGAGAGTCTCTCTCAAGACAGACAGACCCGAGTCACAGACCGTGAGAGAGATCCTGTAGGCTGTGTCACTGCGTGCGCCTCTATCGAGGCAGTGGCCACGAATATATCAGGATTAATCAGACTTTCTATCATCAAAATTTTAATAGATTTTACTGCTGCGTGTCGGACTTCCAAGTAGTTTTTATAGTGTTTACCTATACGTAATATACCATCGTACCCAAGACTGTAAGGGCGAAGACTGTACCGAAGGGAGGACACTGGACAGACAATAGTAGCTATATATAATAATAATAATAATAATAGTAAGATCTTAGTAATAACAGGGAGGTATCTTGTTTTTCCAAATCAGCTTTAGTTTACTGCTTGCCGGCTGTAAAATTCCATGCATGGCTGCCTCGATCTCTGCAATCAGCTGCGTATATCATAACGACTCACGAGGCCGATCGGCGATAATGCAATTCGCGTCTGCCTCTGCCTGCTCGTTTGTCTGTTTCTGAAAGCCTGACTGATTCTTCAACGCGCCATGAAAGCTTTCAACGCTCTACGTCGTCGTAGTCTCAGAGAGTCGTAGACTCGTAACACCAGTCTGCAGTATGCATCGTACACGCTTTTCACTGTGCATGGATAACAATAAATAATATTGTTTACTTGTTATATTGATTTTCGGCAATAAATAATATTGTTTACTTGTTATATTGGTTTTCGGCTCCCTCCTTTTTAATTAAACATCATTATTGGCTTGCCCTATGCTACACGGCCTGCGTCCATCGTCATTAGTAGTGACGAGCTTGGGACTCGGGAGACAATATATACTTCCTTAGCACATCCATTTTCTTTTATCAAATTCAAGATACTTTAGTAACTATTGTTTGGACTGAGTCGAGCTTTTTAATTTTATTTTTTTTATGAAGACGTGAAATGTATTAAAAAGATAAGTAAGGTAGGTATGTACAATTGGGGAGGGATCTTGCCCCTATCAACCAAAAGCATGCCCACAAGCGCTAAGGTTTACAGTAAACAATTTTTACTAGGGGAAAAAACCCTTCAAATTTCAAGTTACAAGGCAGCAAACCATCTAGGCTCGTGTGCTCACTAACAATCAAGGCCTAGTGTTCGAACAATGACTACTTTTTATGAAAATCTTCATACTTGTGATTAGAAGTTGCAAAAAATCATCAAATTTCAAGGATTCGAGTTCCAAAATACCCCAACAAAAAAGACCTAGAGAATTGCACAAAAAACTTGTAGGATTGCAATTTGTGGTCATCTTCCATAGTGAGAATACCTTATAGACAACCCCTAACTTTCCACTAAACAAAGGCTATTTAGGTAATAAGGTAGACTCCATGAAAGAAGAAGATATGGCATTGACTAGTTTTAAAAAACCAATGGAAATGTTGAGCTCAAAGCTCAACATTCCATAATCATATGTTCAACAAGGCTCTCAAATTTATAGTTTGAATTTTAAAACTTTGTAAACCATTGGGAATTTTCAACTTTAAACTTGAAATTATAATCCTTTTATAGAATACAATTTCAAATTTATGATTTTTTGCATTTGTGAGTTGTGCGCTACTTTTTATGTATCCATAAACACTAGCAACATAGGATTATGGAATGTTGAGCTTGAGGTTATTTTAAGTTACAATTTTATACTATAAATGCATGGGCCTAATGGGAAAAACTTTTCGAGGCTCAAGAACATTCTAAATTACAAAGTTTAAACCCAACTAGTTTGATTATTCATTGCCATACCCATTGGTATACTACTAGTCCAAATCTCTTGTCACAAAAGGGTTAAGCATGTATGTGTTACCCATACACAAAGTGTCTATCTAATAACACATTCTTCTATTTTGTTCTAATGGATAGTTTAGTTCACGACTCATTTGTCGATCTTGTATGTTCACATACAAGTTCCTTACCTAAAATTGTCTACCATCTCATTTAAATAATTGTTAATTAGTTCTTTTATTCAAATATTGTGCTCACCTCTAAAATTTATTAAGATTTCTCACACTAGGTTAATGAAACTATGGGAAACTTTATAAGATGTTTGTTTTCCCTAGTAAAGAAATAATGTTTTGGAAGGTTTTGTCCATTGCATCACCTTTGCTTAAAAAAGAATCTTGAACGAAACTCAAGATTTCATTTGAATTACCCTTCACCCACTTGGCATGTCCACTTGAGTCTAGGTGTCAACTACATGATACTATGTTTCTTCCATAGAATAGAAATTAGTGTTTCATTTAATGCTTTCAAATCAATGGTTTAGATTTTTGCAAGAATATGAACTTTATAAAATTGCTCTAACCCTCAATGAAAAGTCAAGAAGCAATCCGACACATGGAAATGATAAATATTGTTACATAGTCCTCAATCAAACCAAGCTTTTTAACATAGAAACCATGTCAAGTCTTTGGAAATGGTGGAGAATCTTCATTAGAACATGGAGATTTTCAACATGCACGTTAGTAGGGTCGTGCTCCTTAAAAATATGGTTAGTATACTACATCAAACCTTTTCCAATTATATTAAACTTTCCAAAACACAATCATCAAAAGCTAGCAAATATCATGTCTACTTTCAATTAACCCTTTGAAGTCTAAGAATTAGATAACTTCCTTAGGGAAATATTCATGTATTATGGCTTTCAAATTTTGAGTTGTTGAAGCATCACAAGCATATGATTTAAAGTATAGAATATTTGAAGGAGTTCAAACCATTATTAATACCTTGTTATTCAACGTCCTTAACAAATACCCTTGAAGTGATCTACTAATCATGCCACTTTTTTTGGATGCTAGACTATATCAGTTCTTGACATAGAATTTTTATTGGCAAAGCTATTGATATCTAGTGTATTACATAGATTGGGCTTTTTGTCCTTCATGGGCTAAGGATAGTTATTGATATGGAGTTGATATGTGATATTTTGTAGAACTTCAACACTCAATATGGTTGTGAAAAATATGTTTACCTATTTGGGTAAGAATACTTATTGACGTGTGATATTTTCTTTCAAGGTTTCAACACTCAACATGATTGTGAAATCTATGTTCATGTAATTGGGCTATTTTTTCTACTTTGGGCAAGAGTGATCATGGCATATAAAGACACATGAGGAATGTTACTATATGTTTCTTGGTCTGCTTGTCCTATCATTGGTCAATGAGGAAGATTCATGATCAATAGATGTATCATGGGTTAATTGTCCTATTTTTGGGAAAACTTAATCCTTTAAGAGTTTGGGTGTTTGATTTAGTAGTGTATATTTATATCAAGTATGGTTTTACTTTGGCATTGTGTGCTGTCATAGGGAAATTAAGTGCTCAAGGAATACACACAATCACATTTTCATATTTTGCTACTTCAGTTTCTACCTTCCTGAGTTTTAAGAGCACCTAATACAACTTTATTTCTTTACAATATTGCTATAAATGTTTGCAAATCTTGAAGAGTGTTGGTGCTTCATATTATTTTCATTATATTGTTGTTTCATATTCAATGTGTACATATATTCATGGTATTTTGAAATTCCATACCTTGTAAGAAAAAAAGATGGTTTGACATTTTGGGTTTTGTATTAGATATAAAATTGTTAAGTAATGGCTAGGTTTATGCTTTTATTTAAATCTTGATACTATATAGGTTGTAAAAATTTAATGGTGCTTAGTAGATCTTGATCCTTTGGTATCACTTGATCGAAGGTGGTGTTAACACCAATACAACAGTGTGATCATTAGAAGCTTCCGAACCACACCATCACAAACCACATAGAAAATCCTAGGCCTAGAGTGCCAATTCACCAATTTTGCAAGTATTATCCTTGGGTGTGTGCATATTGTGGCCTAAATATTAGAAATGCCGTGCATTAGAGATCACTTCTTTGGTAATGAATAAAACTCAATAGAACAATGCACTCTACTTAATACATATAGATGAAAGTGCTCATTGATAATCTAGAAATACATGATAGATGAGGAGAATAATATGATTGAGCATATACAAATGGTGGCAACCCACTCCAAGAGTGAAAAGGAAAAGACTTTCAAGTGGTTGCACTTTGAAAGGTTTTATAAGTGGTAACAGACCACTTGAAATTTTATTCACTACTTTAAGTGGTAAGAGACAACCTATAAAGGTAAAGAAAACCACTTGGGAATGGTAGTTCACCACTTGGAAGGGGCAATGTTCCAATCATAAGTTCTAAGTTCTAATATGGAAGCACTTGAGAGCTACAACACACCATTTGTGAGTGGGAGAAACTAGTTGCAAATGGTAGCATACCATTTGCAATTGATAGGGGACTAGTTGCAAGTGATATAGGACCAATTTCAAGTGGTAGGGATGGCTTGCAAAGTTTAGAGAAGCAATATGGTGCCAATCACAAGTGAGAGGGGACCAATTGCAAGTTATTGAGGACTAAACCACTTGTAAAGTTTAGAGGAGCAATGGCAAGTCGTAGGGGGACCACTTGTAGGGTGTGGCACATTACTTATAAATGGTAGTACCCCACTTTCAAGGGGTAGTGTTCTAGTTGCAAGTTGTAGAGGCACGACTTACGATTGGTAATGCACCACGTGTAAGTGGTAATGACCACTTATATGGTGTAAGTGGTAGTGTATTTGTGGTGAAGAAATTGTAACACAGTGTGGCAAAATGATTGTAAGTGATTATAATTGAGGCACAAAATCTATGATTAGTAGTGTGGCACTTCTAATCGGTAGTAAATCACTTGTAACCAGTCACACACCTCTTGTAAGTGGTAGTGTAGTGGTGTTAGTATTGGCCACCACCTATGATTTGTAGTGCACCACTTGTACTTAGCTCTAATAAAATGCAAAACTAGTTCATTGATAGAATAGTGGTATATACAATAAAAGACTTATTCAAAGGTAGAAAATAATTGTAGTGCACCACTTGTGACTAGCCCTAAAAAAATGGCAAACTGGTTCAAAGACAGAAAGGACTATCAAATAAGCATAAGGAGATAAAGTGCATTAGAAATCTTTAAAAATATTGAAGTAAAATAGCATTCTAAATTGTTATAGATTGGCATAGTAGATTGTCAAATGTAAGTAACAAACCATTAGCTTCATTTGCCATAGTTAAGTGATGTTTGGATGTATGTAAGTTGCTTTCATAGATTCACATAAGCTTGGTAGCTTGCACTATACTCATGTCACAACTCACTCCACTTTCACCATTTACCAATATAATTACTTCAAAAAAGAGATATATTAATGCAAAAATTACATTTGAAATTGCTAGAGACCAGTACAGTAAATCTTTTAAAACTTCATTAGTACTGCAGCACAGGTGCAAAACAACCAAACCAAGTTGTAATGATAGTAAATAGTGGTATATACAAAAGAAAACACTATCTGAGGCTTATCCAAAAGGTAGATTGGATGTATTACACATGACATTTAGCAAGTTTTTTGTCGGGGGACACTCTTGATTCATCCGTGTAAAATTGAAAGACTAAGTCTTTGACACTTTGAGAGATGTGGGTTCTCTTTCACAACAAGGGCACGAAGACATACCAATGGTCATTTTCGATGTGAATTGGCATAGTTGATACTAGTGTTGCTATTAGCATCACGCTACATAGTGACACAAATGGTGATGGTGTACTGGGGAAACAAAAGCAGTAAAAACCCAAGTGCAGTATTTTGAGAGCAAATGAGAAAAGAGAATGAAAGAGAGAGGGAGAGAGCTCAAAGTAGCATAGAGAGAGAGAGAGAGAGAGAGAGAGAGAGAGAGAGAGAGAGAGAGAGAGAGAGAGAGAGAGAGAGAGAGAGAGAGAGAGAGAGAGAGGGCTCACTACCACCATTGCCACCACTATTACAAAGAATAAGAAGAGGAGTGCGAAGAAGGAGAAAAGGGATAGAAGCCAAAAAGGTGAAGGGTTTCTTCTTCAAGCCTTTGAGGTAGGTACATTGTTTCTCTTTGTTTTTGTATTTTCTTTTGTTCTCTTTATCTTCTTGTTTGTGGAGGGATGCATTATGTGTGTGTGTTGAGAGAGAGAGAGAGAGAGAGAGAGAGAGAGAGAGAGAGAGAGAGAGAGAGAGAGAGAGAGAGAGAGAGAGAGAGAGAGAGAGAGAGAGAGAGAGAGGAAGGGAGGAAAGAAACAAAGAGGGGAAGAGAGAAAAAAATAGAGATGGAGGGTGAGAAAGAGAGAGAGGGAGAGAAACAAAGAGGAGAGAGAGGGGAGAGAGAGAGGCAAATAGAGGGATGGAGAGGTGTAGAAACAAAGAGAAAGAGAGGGGGGAGGGAGAAAAATAGAGACATGGAGAGAGTGAGAGGGATAGAAACAAAGAAAAAGGGATGGTGAGATAGAGAAACAAAAAGGAAGAGATAGAGCGAGAGAAAAAAATAGATAGATGGAGGGAGGGAGGGAGGGAGATAGAGAAATAGATACAAAGAAAGAGGAGAGGGGAGATAAATAAAGATATGAAAGGAGAGAGAAGAGAGAAGAAAGAGAGAAAAATAGAGAGAGGGAGAAAGAGAAAGAGAGGAGGGAGAGGGAGAGAAATGCTGAGAGAGAGAGAGAGGAAAGAGAGAAGGAAGAGCGAAAAATAGAGAGATGAAGATAGATAGATAGATACACACACACACACACACATAAAGGAGGAGATGGAGAGAGACAAAGAGGGGGAGAGAGGAGGAGAGAGAGAAAAACAGAGAGAGAGAGAGAGAGAGAGAGAGAGAGAGAGAGAGAAAGAGAGAGAGAGAGAGAGAGAGAGAGAGCACAAAAGAAAGAGGGGGAGAAACAAAGAGGAGGGGAGAGAGGGGGAGGGAGAAAGAAAGAAAGAGGAGAAAAATAGAAATATAGAGGGAAGAGAGAAAAATAGAGAAATAGAGGGAGGGAGGGAGAGAGAGAAATAAACAAGAACAAATATAAGATTTAAAAAAACAGAGCAATAGAAGGAGGGAGAAAGAGAGAAAGGGATAGAAACAAAAACAAAGAGATAGAGAAATGAAAATAAAAAGAGAGAAAAATAAAGATCATGAGGAAAAATAAAGAGAGGCAAGGAGATAAAGAGAAGAATGGAGAATAGAGAGAGGGAGAGAGAGAGAGAGGGGGGAGGGAGAGAAACAAAGAGAGGAGAGAGGGAGAGAGAGAAACAAAGAAAGGGATGGAGAGGTAGAAACAAAGAGAGGGATGGAGAGGTAGAGAAACAAAGAGGGAGAGAAGGGTGTTGAGAAATATGTAATCCTATGATAGCCTCTTTGTGGAAACTTTTCGCTCAACTGCCAAGACTCACAAACCGCTTATTGTTTCAAGCGTTTCAAGCCAAGTGCAATGGCTATCTCTCACATAGCTATGTGCACTTTCACACCTATAAATGTAGTGAGCTTACCTTCATACCCGATCTAGTTTCCCATTAGGGCCAAAAACGCTTCAAAAAATGCACTTTTGTTAATCACGGGATTAAGGAAAGGGCCAAAGAGAGTTTGCCACATGTGCAAGAATATGGTCTTCTTGTCTCCTCCTTTTTGGAGATAGTAGAGTCCACTTTGTGATTCTCTCCTCTCTTTTAGCCAAAATCTTCAAAGTTTGACATGTTTTGGTAGTCCCGAAGTCCTTATTTACTTATAGAATCTGACAAAATCGATTATGCTAAAGATATTGTGAAGTTAATAATGACTTTTTTGAAAGTCGCAAGCTTTTGGCACCCCCAATATATTTTCATTAATCTTTTCAGTATTTTTTCTTAGTTCATTCGTCTTTCTCGGTGAGCTTTTTTTTTGCTCATTTACATTTCTCAGTGAGTGCTTTTCTCTACGAATTCAATCTAAGTACATCATCCAAAAGGTGCCCTTATCGTTTAATAAACTTTTGCATTGTCTATAGCCAAGGAGTAGACGGAAATTGGGAGCCCAAAATCTTTTGCATAAACGATTGGGTTACCATGTTACCCTCTTGCAAAGGCTCTCACAAGGTGAAAAGAAGAAAGAGAGAGGATATAAAACATCACTGGAAAGGGCGTATCATTGCTTTCAAAATTACACATGAAGGGTGGTTTGCCAACTAGCCAACATCTCTTCAACTTCCTTCTTCTCTATGTCTTTGAATTTAGCTTTTAAATCACTACAAAGTGGGAGGTATTCCACTCTGAAGGTATCAAAACTCGTTTTTCTAAGGATTGTTGTTGTGCCATCATCATAATAATGCCATCTTTTGATGGTTTCAATGGTGTATGTTGTGAATAATACTCTATCCACCAACTTCCAATGGGTTTCTAATTGAACAAATAGGAGATTGTTAGTGCACCAGGCATCCCACGTGTCCTGTTGTTGAGCATCCACGAACAGATTCCAACTCTTTTCTTTCTTATTTTCGTGAATCTTCACTGACCACGACTCTTGAAGCTTCTTCACGATCTTCCACTTGATGATATCTAGAAACTTCTCAATGAATGCCAAATCTTCCATGGATGGTCATTCTCCCTTTCTCTTGTATGAGTTGCTTGCCTTCCACAATTATAAGCTTCGAGCTATAAATATGAAAACATCGACGGCATTTACATTTGCCAAAAAGCTTTTCATTGAATGAAGAGTTACAAAATTGAAGTGTAAATATACAAGGATTTTGCTTCATTTGCATCTATTTGTCTTCTTTTAGCTTTGTAACTTCTTCGTCACTTTCAAAAAAAATATCTAATCTACTTCATTTGCATCGAACCCCTAGGTGTTGTGATGTGATCGTGGGTGCTTCTTATTTTTCGTTCTTTTCTTTTCTTTTTTCATTTTTCTTTTTTCTTTTTCTTGTTCTTTTTTCTTTCTTTCTTTCTTTCTTTATTCTCTTTCTTTTTTTTTCTTTTTTTTTTGTGGATTTGCCTGAGTACAACCATTGCAATATGTTGAGGCTATCACCCTTTCAGTGGGTTGAGAAATGTCAAGGTTCGAAGGCTCAGGAAATGGATATTACAGTGATGAGTGTATCCTAGCCTCGTTGTTAGAGAAGTAGTTGTTGAGATGGGGAGATACACATGAGATATTGCAACCCTCTTTGAAACGTGAGATATTGGTACAACTAGGGTAACAGCTGGCGTGAGTGCCCCCGGCGTAGAGTGTAACCCAGAAAGAGGAAGTGGTTAAGCTCATGCTTTGGGCCATGCGACATGGACACTCGCAAGGGTGATTTTCACTTTCGGTAGCGTGGCTTTGTCGCGGCTCTTCGTGGGGTTGGCGGTCTTGTGGTGTCTTGGATATTGAACACTTTCGCACAAAGACATGTGTCATCCTGCATCCACTTGTCACTTCATGAGAGTATATGCACGACTCATTCCACAACTATAATAAATCAGTGCAACACAAGGAGACATCACTTATCTGAATTCCATGGTGTTGACTTAGATACTTATCACCTGCACTTAATTAGCTTTTTCATTTGCTAAAGACGTGAAACATAGTAAACATAGATATGAAAAGTTTGTACAATTGGGGAACATGTCCGCACGTAACCCTTAGAGATAAAAAGTCATGGACAGGTAGCATTTGATAAGCCTTTTACATAACGTGGGGCTACTCTATTTGTACGAGGCGGGGCAAGTCCGGGTGGTCGGGCGACTGAGGCTCTGCTGGTGAGGGGCTCCTGTGAGGCTGGTCAGGGAAGATGTCGGTTGGGACCCGGATGGTATAGTCCCTGGCCGCAAATTTTTCCAAAATGCTTTTAAACAACGTGTCAAATTCCTACTTGTCCCGAGTTGCCCTCTCCTCTTTCGAGCACCTGGTGCTCGAGTGTCTGGTGGAAGCCTACACGGCTGGTGTTGCCAAACCCCGTGTGCTCCCTTGAGCCCTCATCCTCTTGGCTTGGGGGGTTTTTGGCCTGCATCCTAGGTGGTGTCTCTTGGGGCCTCATTTCTTTGCATACCTTTTGAGGCTAGATACGTAGCGTTCCGGCGGAGGAGCTTGTGCTGCATGCTCCCTTCGACGGTGGATAGCATCTTTGCAAGCCAACTGCACTGGGTGCTCCATGTCTGCTACTATAGGGGGACCTGCAAAATGCAAACCAAGGATTAGGCCTTGAGACAGGATAAAAATATTTGCATGGAAGGGATTATACAGTGGGTTATCAAGCGCATATGACGAGGAGGGGAGAGGTGAGGCACGCAGTGTTTGTTATAGAGGGATGGCTTCCATAATGATGTTCGTTTTGCCTCCAGCCATTAGCAGATCTTGGCTTATGCTAAGTTGCATGGACTGGTTGTCATGGAGTGGGGTAGGGCTCATCCTCGGAAGGATAGACCGGAAAGGGGGAAAAGTGTATAGAAAGGGACAGTACCATGTCTGCACCATCAAAGATGTTGGTCAGGGCTTCCTATGGTGGTAATGAGCGTTGCATGCCCTCCACCTAGAGGAGGAAATGGTCACACATCTTCTAAATGTGTGGTGAGAGGAGGACCCGAGGAGCTTAGCCTGTTGAGCCCAACTCTTCTCCTTGCGCTTGACTATCATTGCTTGTGTGTGTTGATATTGTCTATATAGGGTTACAAAAGTCATTGTTTATTTATATACATATCTACGAATCCATGTCACTTCACGAGGATAAAAGCCAATTTTAGAACTCCGGATTATACTGGAGTGTGGCACACACATCTAGTACTCGTGGTAGCTTACTCAATACCAATAGATATTTTGCAACATCGAGTAGCATGGAACCTTGTCCAAGTCTATTGGCAACATGTAACTCCTCCTCAATGAGAATCTTATCAGATAGAGAGTTCTCTTTGCTAGTTTCAGCTAAGTCCGTACCCCGAATGGCAATCAACACTCGAAAGGAAGTTGGTGCCACATAGGTTGGATCTCTTTGAGACCACCATTTGGCCAATTGCTCCTCTGAGACTGTCATGATCTGGGCTCCTAGTTCGGCCATTGCAATGCGGTTTTCACACCAAGGCTATTCAAATTGACTTTGACCCTCTAATTGTTGCTTTAGTTGCTCTATCTCTAAGATATTTGGTTGGCAGAGCACATCATTGAATGTTACAGTTAAGCGTAGTTCAGCGGCTTCCTCGTCAAAGATGAGTCGCATGCGTTCATGCAGGAGCCTATTATAGTGCTCATCAAGATGTTCTTGCTCTTTCCAGGATAAGGAAAATGGCAAGTATTCTTCAAGCTGCTCTTTAGGAAATGCGCCCATGTCTACCAGTACATAGACACATGCGAACACTTTAAGCTTAGCATCCAACTTGGCTAAGCATTTTGTGACACTTCTATGTTCAACGAGGGCTTGCTCGGTTTCTATCTCATGCAAGGTTCTAGGAGTTTGCCTAAGCTTTACCATAGCTGGGGGCTCAGGCCTAGACAAGCAAGATTGGTCAACGCTAGGATTTCTTATGCTTTTGGGGTTTCCATGTTTCTCCTGAGGCTTCGTTATTGCGTCATGGTTCTCCTTGGATGTGACTGGTATAAATTTGTCATCCTGTTGTGACAGTGTTGTATCCACTCTTGATTGGTCAATGCGAGTTCTGTTGTCGGTGGATTGAGTGTTGCAAGCAACCGTTGATGGTAACGACTGCTTTGATTTTTTAGAGCATATGGATGTGTCTGAGGTTTCACCGCTATTAGGAGAGGCATCAATGGGTCATTGGTGGATGGACTCGATGCTTTATTCCCCATCTCTCCAGCGCTCTTGGTGTCAATGTTCTTGGGGTCCACAACCACATGTAATTGTTGTTATTTTCGCTGTTTTTTCCTCTTTTTCTTGGTCAGTGAAGGTGTACCTCTCAACGACTCAGGACCCTGGACTAGGTCAACCATTGATGTGCTTGGTTGGGCCTCAGCATTCTTTTTCTCTAGTGTGTCCTTATGGGACATAGCCGTGGCCTGCTGAATAGCCTCGCTAGGTTATGAGGGTACAACTACCTCCCTTTCGGAGAGTCTAGCTCTTCCCTTCTGTTTAACTCCTCCAGCCTAGACTTTAGGCGCTTTGGAAGTGCTGGAATTGTCAAATGAAGTTGGTTGCAACACCTCCTTCACAGGTGAACTACTAAGGATACGTTCCGCAAGGGGCATTGTCACGGCCAAGGGCTGTGACTGTTGTGATCCCTGATTGGAAGTAGTAGCAGCTAGTTCAGTGGACTTGCTATTATTGGTGGATTGCGGTGTCAAGTCCTTAGGTCAATTGGAAGTGATCGTGTATTTTGTTGCCCTAAGAGCATTCACTTGCATAGATTGAGTATCAATTGAGCTAGCCACGGTGGATTGCACAGGCATATCCTTAGGTTGAGAGCTAAGGGTGGTGTCGTGTCCTACCTCTTGGACATTTGGAAGCTTTGATGTGGGTAGAGATTGGGATTGAGTAGCCACACTTGACAACTGTTGTGCTTCCTATGTCCGTTTAGGGGAAGAGGGTGTAGGAGAGTTGGGACTCCTAAGTGGCTTTGACATTGGCTGGGAGATTTGCTCGTGGCTGTTAGATGATTTTGCTATTTGCTTTGTTGAGCATTTAACCTTGCCATGAGCAATGTTGAGCCTATGATGCCTGCTATCCTCTTGGGGAATCAAAGTCTCCTTGGGCACTAGTGGCTTTTGGGTATCCTCAACGATTACATCTGATATCTGCTTGTCAAGCACGCTAGGCTTAGGATCCACCCTCCGACTAGTCCCGTTTGGTTTCTTGATTTCGACCATGAGGGGCTTGGTCACTCCATTGTTATTGACTCGAGACTTGGTTTTTCATTTAGATCTTCTCCTACGCTTCTTTGCTCTTGATACGATCTGGCCTTCAGTCGACAAAGGAGGCTTAACAAGGGGTTTTGGCACCCAAATCCATCGGTTACCTGCGTAATACCCTTGAGCACGTAGCAATGCTTTGGATATCCATCGTGGCATTGTGTTGACCCTCCATCGATGCCTTCGTCTATAAGGCTTGGGCTTCTTTTGGGGTCTTCTACAATATTTGTAAGTCCAAAGCCCGTCCTTGGCATTTTCTCTTGACCTTCCTGTTTCAGGCATGGCCTCACTCACTGGTTCTCGTTGTTCGACCTGTGCTTGTATCAACTCTTCCAACAAGTCCTTGCTCTCGTTAGCAGGCTTGACTGTTATGTCAGCACCCTCCTTGCCTTTCCCTCGAGGTTTGATGAGGTCACCCTTGCTAAAGGTTGTGAATATCCTCACACTCGGTAGGGTCAGGTGCATCCTCTGTGCTACATAGTCGGCCTCACACTTGGTTGCCCTTTTGAAGGGTCTTTCTAGGAGGGTTTCCTTCCCATAATTAGCACTATTTGGAGGAACATGAAATAGGATAGGCAAGCTTTCAGTTTTAATTGTCGCAAGGATTTTGCACTTCCCTATGAGTGCTTGTGGGTGTCCCCCGTAAGGGCTAAGAGTTGCATTAGTCTGTGTGAGCTCTAGTTGGCCTAGTAGGGTCCATGATTCATAGGTCAAGATATTAAAATCTGCTCCTTCATCAATCAGAGCATCGATAGTATGCTCTCTTTTCGCAATGAGTTTGACCCTAAGATAAGCAGGTGGTACTATGTCTTCGTCTTCCGGATCTTGGCTTGTAAATTTAAGCCTTCTGACAAATGCCCTTGAGTCCCCAACTGCACGACCAGATGTGGATTCTCCACTGATGTCTTGGATCGTCAGTGCAGTGCTATTCAAGGAGCATCTATCGTTAGGATTGTCATATCTAGTCATTCTCGTTGTTGTAGCTTGATGTTGTTGCTTTTCGCTTTGACTAGATGCAGTCCGAATACAAGGCGTATGTGTTTTTGTAGTGTGGCCTTTTTGCCCTTGTTGGCTAGATTGGCCCATTGATGTTCTAGGGTCTTTGTTTCTCTCTATTCGAGTATGGGCTTTTGGTTGCTCTTTTGCAAGTGAGAATCCATGCTCATGTAGAGCCATTACTACACTAGGGTCCAATTTGGAGGACCTGTCACGACGCGCATTTTCTCTCCAACCTACTTGGGGGTGGTCGGAGGGGGCATCCGAGGGAGGGACAGTCCTCCCTGGCCCGCAGGGCCGTTACGGTAAACACCATGCGCAATTTGGAGGACTATTTATAGCCAAATTTTGAACTACTTGCTCTAAGCTTCAGCCTTGTGATCGATCTATGATATGGTTTCGGTTCTATATGGTCTCTCGATCAGTTTCAGGTCTATAAGTTAAAATTTGAAAAAATCCAAATTCGGCCCAACAACTCCGAGTTGCAAGGGCTGAATCCCCAATTCGGCCTGTCCGAGGGCCGAGTAGAAAGGGCCGAATGTAACTGGTCCGAATGTCAAGTTCGACCAGTCCGAGTCTGGTTGTCCGAGGGCCGAGTAGCCAAGTGGGCCGAGGGCCGAGTCAGGTGGTCCGAGTGGTAGTGGGCCGAGGGCCGATTCTGGGGCTCGGCCAGGGCTGGTCCGATTCTTGGAATCAGACGGGTTGGTCCGATTGTGAGAATCGGACAGGTTGGTCTGATTGTAAAAATCAGATAGGGTGGTCTGATTTTGACACTGGGTCTGATTCTGGGAATCGGATCGGACAGGGTGGTCCGATTCTAGCAGTCGGACGGTCCGACTCCCGAAATTGAATGGTCCGTTCAACGGCGCAGATGACGGCCTGCGGATTTCACGCGATGCCTCAAGGTTAACGCCTACTCCACGGAATCGTCCCATGCCTTCCAAATAGGTGCAAAACAATACAAGGAACTGCCAAGCATACCTGGAAACGATGTGGCGCTCGAATCGATCAGCACTTCAACGGTCTCCCCGTAGCTCTCTCTCTCTCTCTCGCTCTCTCCCTGGCTCTCAAGCTCACTCTCTTCTCAGAAGGCAGGATGTCAAATGTGGTGTTTCCTGGTTCCCTGGGCCTCTTATTGCCCCATCCTAGCCTGCTATAACCTCAGAAATTAATCCCTCATACTCTTCCAACTAGCAATCTTAATCTGTACCCCTATTTCCATGTTTCCAGCAGCAGCAAAACCCTTCTGTTTTCCTTCTTTTTTCTATCATAATCTTAACCTAATGCAACAAAAATCAAAACCAGAGATGGAGATGGATGGTCCTACTCTAATATTCAACAACAAATCAAAATACTTACTTGCTCCAAGGATCAAAACCTCCTAAATCTCCTAACTATCTCGAGAACTGGTTCAGGCTACAAACCCTACTTCTATGCTCGATTCGATGCGCGCGGCACTCAAGGCTCCATTCCGTCGGTCCCGGAAACAAAACCAAAATGGAGGGGAGCTACGAAGCCTTACCTCGAGGCCTACGGACCGCTTATTGATCAAGTGTTTCAAGCCGAGCGGCCATGGCTACCTCTCACATAGCCGATGCGCAATGCCTACATGAAAAATGATTGTAACTTGAAAATGCAAGCAATTTCAAATGCACATCATGCGACTAATTCTTGTACATCGGTGACCAATTAAAATTCCCAAACATGATTAAACTTGCCTACGAGAATTGGAAATGCCTAATGCATTCTTTCCATACGGAATCAATTTTTAAGAACCTGGGTATTGAGGTTCGGGGTGTTGTCCACATGCGAACTCGGAGTAGAAGTTCCTGCATGTGCGCCTCTCGCCATTTTCTTGCCTTACGGGTGTAGTGAGCTTACCTTGATGCTCGATCAAGTTCCCTCCTCTCTCTTGCACTCCGATAGCTTCACGATCCTTGTGGCAAGCTCAAGCAACCTCAAGCCCCCTCCATCAAGCTCCATCCTCCATAGCCGCGCAAGAGAAGAGAAGAGAAGAGAAGAAGAGAAGATAGGGAGTTTCTTCTCCACGATCCCTCACTCTCACACACTCACTCCCTCACACTCCCTCACTCCCTCACTCAGGCACAAGCAAGAAGGCAAGAAACAAGAGAGGAAGAAGAAGAAGCTTTGGCCACACACAAGAATGAGCTTCTCATTCACTTTTCAACTTTATATACAAAACCCTAAATCCCTTTTGGGCGGTCATCCCCTTATCCCCTTTTTTACATGGCCGGCCATGGCCTAGGCCCTTTTCCCCATTGTCCTTCTATCTTCCTAGCTTCCTTTCCACCACCCGTCTACATTTACAAATTGCACGGGTGAGAGCCCGTCGCTCCTTAAATTAAATCATGATGCGCTTGCACTCTTTTACAAAAGTATTGACTTGCGCTTTTTCTTGTGCGCATTTTTCCTTTATTTAGGACTTTTCTGCATTTCTTGTGCTTCCATATTTTTCTTGGCGCGCCTTCATCTTCCGTTTCACTTTTGCATTGGCCTTTGTCCTCCGCTTTAGATTTTCTAGATTTTCCACCTTGTTTGTCTGACGGTTAACATTGAAGAATTTGACTTGGACAGGGGGTCTCTTCTCTTCAGGGGGCTGATGAGGAGATGGATAAGAAAGTGTTGGCATTTCTGTCTTTTTGGATCTTACCTTACTTGACTTTCTAGATGACTTGCCTTTTGCCTTACTCTTACTCTTAGTTAAAGATTTAAGTGAAGGAGAGTTGGGGTCGACTGGCGTGATTTCCCTATCCAAAACTAAGTCAATACATCTCTCTCTTATCCACCATGTATATGAATCAGGGTAATCTTGGCACTGTGAGGAAAATTGTAATAAGTTTGAAAATGTACCCAACATGTATCTTAAAAAGTCAAAAGTTGTTAGGATAGGGATAGTTCGTACTTGTAAGGAGTTAAAACAAAGAAATGGAATGATTATAAAATTTGATGATAATGCAACAGTTGTTGTGAAACTCAAAGACATGTTGCTCAAAAAACAATGTGAAAGATACTTACATTAATCCCATCTATCTTGAGAATCTTTGAATCTATTGTACTACCAACATTTGAAATCACTCTCCATCCACAAGAATTCACATCATTTTGCAAGGGCACTTATTGTATGAGAAAGCCATATGGTTTTTGAGGATCAGCAATATCCTCATATGTCATGTCCAAAAAGGTAACCACCAACCTGCCAGCATTGTAAATGGAAACATGTTACTAAAAAAAGATAATGTAAAAAAAGAAACAATAAACCAAAAATTGAGGATTATTGTATTCAATGCACAATTTTTCTTGACTGTGGTGGATACCACTGAGAGAGTTCATAAGGATAATTTCTCTAGTGAGAATAATGTCATCTACAAAGTAAAATGTTAGTAAGAAATGCATACTATAAAGAAGTATACATTAAGCCCTTTGCAAAATTACATACCTTTCGACATAAGGAAAAAAAAAAGGTAGTTTGTGATTGGATTGAACGTTTTGAAAAATAATTCTATGTTTGAACGAGATCTTGAAAACAATTCAACTAATAACAGTGGATCAACTACTCGGGTAAGTTACTCATGAATATATGTGTGCATCACGTGGGTTCAAAATAAGGTACTTTTAAAATATCTTTTTTATGTATTTTTTACATATAGAAGGGTGCAATATAAAGGGGTTATTTATAGATTGAATAAAAAAGGGTTGTGTTTATTTTTTTAAAAATCAGAGATAAGGATATTTATAAATAGACCTTGAACGCATATGATGTAGAGGATATACATATAGTAACTTCCTCGAGATCAACGATAAATATAGTTTTAGAGATTTCTTGGCTGAGAGAAGCAATCAACACCCTAAAAACAATAGCAAAAACAAAGGAATGCTAGTTGCAATGAACAATACTATCATTCCATTAAAAATTTTTGAGTCAAAAAGCCTTACCTTATGCAACAAAAGACTACAGAATCTGACAATTGAACATCTTTCTTAACAAGCATGGATTTTTCCTCAGGGAAAATACTAAGATAGTCCTCTTCTAAAGAAGTGCAAGAGACATCCACAACCATTTTCCCATATACCTCTCCCATTCTCTTCAAATTGACAAGACCAAGGATAGCGATTTTTCTCTTGCGAACTTCATCCTCTGACTCTATAATCTCTTATGGTCATTCTTGTTGGGCATACACTTGTTGGGAGGCAGTCTTTGTAGGGTATAAATGTGTCACCTCCTCGATCACTGGTTGTTTTGCTCTCCTAGACAATTTGGGAGGAATGCTAAGGATCTTAAATGTTTTTTTATCAGTAGTGGGCAAGGGCCTTAATACCTTGTCGAACCTATACCTGATTCTGCTGACCATAATAAAGTCTTTATTCATCAAAGTCACTCTATGAGCATGGGCAACAGCAATCTAAGCACCATTCATAAAATCAATTATAAAGTCTAATTCAGCAACCTCTTGAAGGTAAAGAATGGCTACAAGCTACCATTTTTTTTACATGCCAACTTCACACTTGATAATCTATAAGAAATATCTTTGACAACTCTGATAAATGTTGTCTTTGGAATCACATGTTGTGTAGCTCTTTGTGCCTTTCTTATCTCACTAAAACATTTCTGAACATAATAAAATCTAGACTTTCTCTTTCTCTTGGAGTTGGAAGGGTCTTCTTCTCCATGGCCATAAGAGGGTCCAGGTTACTCTGTTTGTTGAATAGGGGCCTAAGGGAGGTTGAAAACTTGGCAGTTGTAGGGGAGGACTGTACATGATGAAGCTTACTATGAGTAAGAGAGAATCGTCAAAATATCATTCTTATTCATGGTCTCTTTCAAAAAACTAATTCTCTCCTCACTCTCTCGAATATTAATACTTGACATGTTAGAGACATATTTCTTTGCAAGATTCAATCTTATTTCTTTACTTTCTCACACAAGCTAGTTATATTTTTTAATGATCTCTTTCTCTCTCTGAATTCTATTGGATTTTTCTTTAAGTATGCTAGCTTGTCTTGTAATGACTTGTTAGCATTTTCCAAAACTTCAATTTTATTTGCAAGCTCAGAAATGCTTGTCTGTGCAATAAATAATGCTTTTCTCATTTCATTCATCTAAGCCATGTATGTGTAAGATGTAGAGTATAACATTTTACAATAGCCAAGCATCCCATTATAACCTTCCCTAATATATCTCACATACTCATGAATATTTAAAAAAGTAGGAGGTTTACTTGTTGAAGAATCCTTGGGATAATTATTTCCATCCACCCACAAATCTATATGTTTCTTTCCTTGAGTTCTCAATCTGTTGGCCTCCATCTCATCTGTTAGTACTCAACGATGTATACTTCTCCAAGATGAATAAATTGGATCTAATTGGATGGTAATTTTGTACTTGCATGAGCTCGCATATGTATTACTTGCAGAGGTATTGCTAATCATTTTAGCAGATCAACGATCATAGTGATAAGAAAGTGAGCACAAAGAAAAGAATGACGAAAGAGAATGGAGAAAGAGCGTGTGAAAAGAAGATGTGGGAGTAAACAAACCATGATATAGGTGGACATTTCTTGAAAATACAAAATCTCCCAAGTTCCAAGACAAAAAATGGCCGAAAAGGTGACCGTGACATAAATTAAAGATGAGGGACAATTAATGGCAGCTCTTTAATGAATTCAATATTCTCTCATTAATCACATCTGAGCAACCAAATTTGGTATTTTCATTCTTTCAAAATCTCAACTAATTAACAACTTAATCATTTTCTTACAAGTGCCTTTTTTGAAGCGTTTTTGGCCCAAATGTCCTCCATCGAGCTCTCCGATAGCTCCATAATCCAAGGTGCAAGCTCAAGAAAGCTCGATCCTCAAGCTCCAAGCTCCACTGTCGTATGCAAGATAAGAGAAGCGAAATGAAGAGAAGAAGGAGAGAGGAGAAGATGGAGAGCTTCTCCACCATGGTCCCTCACCCTCACACACTCACTCTCTCACTCCCTCACACTCCCTCGCTCAAGCACAAGCAAGAGCAACAACAACAACAACAAGAGAGCTAGTTTTGGCCACACACAAGAATGAGCTTCTTCATTCACTTTTTGCCCTTTTATACATGCCCTACTCCTCTTGGGTGCCCATCTGTTTTTTATATGACCGGTCATTTTAGCCTAAGTCTTCTTTCCCTATTCTCTTCCTATTTACATTATTCCTTCACATGCCCTTCTACATTTACAAATTGCATAGGAGGGAGCCTAGCACTCTTTTATAAGGATTTAGGGTACGTCTTTATATTCAAAATGCATCTTTTCCCTTTTGCACTTGCATTGGGATTTTAAGTTTGTTTCTTGTGCTTTTGGCCCTTTTCCTCGTATTTTCTATTGGGCTGCCTTTTTCCACTTTGTACTGTATCATTTTAATTTTATTTTGGTTTGTTTTTGCTTTCTTTGTACCAAGGTTGACATTATCCCCCTTCTAGTCAAGTGCCATTGATGGCACTTGTTGGTGAGGGACTAGGATAGTTGAAGGTTTGTCAATTAGGGTCAATGATGGGGTTTTTGGGAAATTAGCCATGGAAAAGAAGCGTAATAAAATGCACAAGAGGTTGCAAAAGCCGATGATAGATTGAATGGGTGATGGGGGCCTCTAATGTTAGTGCTTGATCACAGTTTGTGGGGCCACATAGGTCTACTTGTACTCAGAAGTCTTGATGGCACATCATTGCTCCACATTGGTCATGATTTGGTAACCCTCTTAAGCTGATGAAAGGTACAAATTATACCACTTGCATAAGAAATTGGACTCTGACTTTGGACTCAGACTCAACTAGTTGTTGGAGTTCAGAAAGTTCTTGTGGTGGCATAGGAATTTTACTTTTCTTATAGGAGGTGATTAAGCATTGGCTTACAACCTTTTCTTGTGAAATTTCATTACTTATCATTTTATCTATAATATTAGAATCCTTTTAATTATAAGTATGTCTCACCTTTGATAAGCAACCTCGTGCGTATTCCCACTCCTCTTGGGATATATCCATCGCCTCCTCTTTTTCCATCTTCTCCATTTCTTCATGTAGCCATGTTCTGGATATGGGACATTACATCCATGTCTAGCATGAAATGCTTGCCTTTCGCTTACTCTTCTTGCCCTTGCTTCTTTATATAGTGTCACCCATTTGCTCATTACTTCGCTATTAAGCACACAAAATACATTTAACTTACAAAGTTCCTCTTTCATTAGCACTTTGCTCCTTCCTTTTCCTTGAGGTATTATAGAGGTCATCCTCAAATCTTCATCATCTTTCCATAGTCGTGATAAAGAGGGGTCCACTTTAGTAAGATATTCAGAGATTTGTACAAGGGATGATTGCACTAACCAACCCTCAGCCATGCTTCCCTCAAGCCATGCATTTTGCCTTACAAAATCTTTTAGGGTTTTCATAAAGCGCTCTAGAAAAAACATCCACCTTGCATGAACTACCCCATTAATTGCGATCTCATCAATCAAATGTACGAGTAAGTGTACTTGAGTAGTCAAAATGGAGCGAGGAAAAGTTTCCTCCACCAAACAAACTACCTCAATGGCAATACTCGAGCCTCTTGCAACGTATTTGGATCGATTTCCTTCAAACTCACAAATCTACCATCATGCAATTGAGAATGATGATTAGTTTTGTCCATAAATTCAAGCGGGTTTACTACGTGATGTACATAATATGTAAACTAAAAAATAAGTATAATGTATACATACCTCACAAGCTCACCCATCTTGTAAATGATATCACACACATCTTTCGAAACACAATGGGATATGCTAGTAGGAAGGATAAACTATATGTAAATATTCATACATTGTTAATTAGTCTACATAGTTACTCCACTAATTAATATATTTATGGCTATGAAAATCCTTACCTGAATCATTTTGTGCCAATCGTGAGACTTCAAACCGGATAGTTGCTCCACACCTCTTTTCTTTTTCTTTAGGAAGGCTCCCTTGAGGCATCTCATATATCATGTGGGAGTTCGAAAGCTACATATCTGCTGCTTCACCATCTTTTCTTCGATCTTCGACAACATCCAAGGTGCACGCGGTAACTCGATCTTTCTTCTGGATCCGATGCGTGGCCAAGCTCATCTCATATGTCCAATGCTACGTAAATCCTCCCTTACATTGATAGAATCACGAGCCCTGATTAAGTGATCCCATAATGTAGAGGCAACATTCTTGAATATATGCATGGGGTCCAACAGGTGATTGATCTTGAGTTTAGTCCAATATGGGAGACGAAAAAATATAGAGAATCTAAGGCACAAACAATATATTATTTCTCGTTCTCATAATGGAGTGTACTTTAAAGACAAACAAAAGAAGTAAACTAGTTACCGACTCATGCCGAGTGGAGGATGATCATTGGCATGTGTCCAAGTGTCCTTCCAATCTTGAATGGTCAGAGATTGTGGAGTTCTTCCATTAGTGGGGGTTGCATATTTGGGGTGCTCAATAGGAAGAAACCGATGATGATTGTTATAGATAACCTTCTTCAAGCGTGTCGGTCTAGAAGAAACCAAAGAGGAACCACAAATTGGACACGCATGATATCCTGATGTAGTTGAACCTGTAGAAACAAGTGGGTTAATGATGACATATATTTGATTAAGGGTAAGAATGAATAAAATAGAGTACGCAACTACCTGAACACTCTCCAGAGCCTGGAAAGTCATGGATGGTCCACAACAACATGCCCTTTAAAGTGAAATCTCTAGAGGACAATGATGCACTCACATCTTGCACCTCAATACCTCTCCATAGCATTTCTAGCTCCTCGATCAAAGGCTCTAAGTAAACATCCATGTTTTTTACTTTGTGTTTTCCAGGAATCAAAAGGGACAACATTACATGTCCTTTTTTATTGCCATGGACGGAGGGATATTGTAGTTCACCAATACCACTGGCCATACACTATATGAGGTGCTTTTGATGACAAATGGATTTATTCCATCTAATCCTAGACCAAATCTCAAATTTCTAGGTGCTTCTTTGAAAGTAGGCCACAAATTGTCTACGTGTTGCCAAGCTGGTGTGTCTGAAGGAATTCTTGACTTTCCATCACTTGAATGGTGACTAGCATGCCATGGCATGAGTCTCGCAATAGATTCACACTTAAACATAAGTTGAATACGTGGAATAATAGGAAAATGTCACAAAACCTTACAAGGCACATCCATTGATTTCATCTCCTGGTTGTATCTTGGTTCACCACGAATAGGACACTATCATGCAGATGCATGATCCCCACGAAACAAGATGCAATCATTAACACATGCATGGATTTTAACATAATCGAGACCTCTAAGAGATGTCAAGAAATGCCTTGCTTGCTCTCTTCTAGTTGGTAATTTATTTCCATTTGGAAGCATTTGTGACAATAACCTGCATATATTATGCAAACAAAGTTAACAAACGGCCAATATTGTCTAGAAGCATTTATGAATTAATATCAAATTATACATACTTCAATAATGCATTCAAGCTAGCATTACTCCATCCATAAATGGTTTGTAAGTTCAGTATCTCGAGAGATGCACATAGAACGGAGTATGTGCAACCTTCGTACAATGGAGTTTTTGAGGCTATGTGTAGCGGGTCATTTGTCTCTCTAGTGGCGCCCTCCCCCCGAACCTCATGGGAAAATAAATCGTGCACCGCGTTGTCCAAAATTTCTTCCTCTAAAACTTGATGGGGCATTTGAATAGGGCCGCTATCGTCGTCATCAGTCTCTACTACTTGAGGACTCTGCCTCCTCGCATCGACGCTTCACAGCCTCTCAACGCCCTGGAGGGACCATTTGAGGATGTGGTACTGCATCCTACTCAATTTAAAAAATGAGGTTTTGTTTAATGGTGAAGACGCAATATTTGACCAATAATATTTGTGCAAATAAAGTAGTAAAATTACTGGGTCTTTTTCTTGGTCCCACTCTCCGTACATGCTGAGGTGTGATATTGTGATTCGACGTGCTCAAAAAAAACATCCTCGACAACGATCACATATACATTTAATTTTTCGTCGTAGCCAAGGGTCTCAATTGTGAAGAAGCAATGTCTCGTCATCACTGGAGGATGTACTGTTTGTTGACTCAGCATGTCCCATACTAGTAGAAGATGGCGACATAATTACACCTGAATCATAAGGACATATATGATTTCATTTGGTGTATATGTCATATTTCCTAAATATTTTGATACTTACAACATGAGACAAACATTTTGATATTGAAATACTAGGAAAGTCATGTTGATCCAAAAACATCCATAAGCTAGCATTTTAATAAGTTTAATTGTAATTGCACGTCTATCAGTGCTTGTAATATGTTTTATCTGCGCATATAGATGCGCAATTACACGTGCTTACAGATGCGCCACGCGAATATATATATATATATATATATATATATATATATATAAAAGTTGTGGCTTTCTTTTCAAACCAGTGATTTCCTGCATTTTTTGCGTGTTTTCTGCCATTCGAGCTCGACACCACTAATCATGTCTATCTATCACTTCACGAAGACAATAAGGGAAGGAAATAAGAGTAAAAAGAGGAGGAAGGAAGAGCCAGAGAGTAAAGAACAAGAGCCAAACAGCAAGGAAGAGAAGAAGAATCAAGCAACCTACCAAGGGAAGGGAGAAGGAGGACAAGGAGCTTGCAACCTAGCTGCCACCCATCGGAACAAGCAAAGAAGGTGAGTTCTTCTTCTCTCTCTCAATCTTCTTTTCTTTCTCTTTGTCTGTTTGTCTCTCTCTCTCTCTCTCTCTCTCTCTCTCTCTCTCTCTCTCTCTCTCTCTTTACATGCTTCAGACAATCTATGGATGTTTTTTGCGCATTTTTCATAACAGTTTTGGAAAATATGATCCGACTTTGCACGTCTGTAGGCGCGTCTAGCTGACAGTCTAGATGTGTTTTTAGATGCGTATATAGATGCGCTAACAAACATGGGTATAGATGCAGCATGTAATATGTTTTATCTGCGCAGGGTAGTAATGGATTTTTGCTTGTGTAGATGTGGAATCCTGGATCTTCCAACACTGATCCTAAGTTGGAACGTATGAATAACACGTTAGCAGAGTTTTCTAGAGGTGTTAGTAGTTTTTTTAGAGGTTTTCCGAACAAGGAGCAATTCATGGGAAAGATGACCAGTTATCTTGGTCGCCCTCCCACTGCAGAGGAGGTTTTTAGTGTCATGTCTGGGACACCTATCACATATTTGCCTAGCACTGCCGCACAAATACCAAACCTTGGCACACCAAACCTTGGTAAACCTCTACTAACAGATACTCCACGCACTATGCATACACACAAATCAGTTAATGCACAGGGATCAACTGAAGTACATGGATTGGCCGAAGCAAGTGCATCTGTAGAAGCACGTGCATCGAGTGAGGTAGAGGGTAGTGCCCGTTGAGGGAGGAGGGAGAGTCGTGCGGGAGGATGAGGAGGTCGAGGGCTTTGTGGGGGTTGCCTAAGAGGTGGCTCTCGATCACCCTCACCGGGAAATGAGAGAGGTGAGCCTCCACAAATGTACTACTTTGTCACAGATGTTGGTGGTATCTTGCATAACCCTCAAGGGAGGGAAGTGATAGCCTACTTAAGGAGTGTCGTACATGCCACATACAAAGATTGTATGATTCCCTTCAAGCACCAAAAAAGTGGTTTGTGGCAAGAGGTGCTGCGGGCAGTACATAGAAGATACCCTAATCCTGAGAATTCACAATTCTTAGATGATTGGAGACGTTCAAAGGTGAGAGACGCGCTTCATAACAAGAGGTCTCACCTTATGACGCGCACCAAGGAGTCACTGCGAAGACAAGAGCAGGGGCGCTCTGGATATAGCCAACCACCCAATTGCCACCATAGGGAGTGGAAAGAGGCCAAGAAGAGAGCAACAGAGAAAGGACAAGTCGCCAGCATGCAGAGACGTGATGTATCCAGCAACCATGGGATCGTTGCATTATGAATCGGGTGGCAGGGAGTCATGGGAGGCTGAGTTTGTAAGTATTATTTGATTTCTTTTTTTTAAATTAAATTTTGTAATTTGTTTCAATTTATTATGTATTGTGTTCTAATACGTTGTATGTTAAAATTGTTTTGTAGTATCATATCGTTGGTAGGATGCCTACTCCTAAAGAGGTAGGCTACCATCGAGGTCATAACCAGGCGTCCACTTGGTAGCATTTCTACGAGGAGGGATTGATCACGAAGGAGCAATATAATCGTGCCATGAGGATTCCACAACTAGAAGAGGTATGTTTTATATTTTACATGAAAAGTATATGTAACTCTAATTTAATATTTGTAATGGTATTTATATACCTTAATCCTTTGTGGAGGCGAACCCTGATGCAGCCGAGGATAGCGAAGGGAGGATTAGCAGTAGCGGTGGCGGCACCGGCACTGGCACTGGCACCGGCACCGGTGGTGGTAGCGACGATGATGCCTCTTTTGAGGAGATGTAGATGAGCCCCGTGCATGCATGCCTCCCCTTGGCCTTGTATTTTTCATTTTTTATATGTATTACTTTCAGCTAGTGCTTGCGACCATAACCATGCTTGAGGTCACAAGCACTAGAACTCGTCATGTAAAAACGTTTCATCTTTATATATGAAATTTCGTGTTCTACATTGTTTTGTTTTCAGTACAAAAATCTTCGAAATATATACAAATGTTTCAACACAGTACGCTCATCATGTGTTATTATCAATATATGGACTTTGGCTCTCCACATTCTTTTTCGTTTAGTATAATAATCTTTCTCTATTTTCCCTAAGCATACAATTTGATGGGGGAAAAAAAGCAGAGAGCATGTGGCTTGCTCTCTGGTTTTTTTTTCATACCTCTGTTTTGCACATCTATCCACGCGTCTAAATTGTAGGAAAAATACGCATCTGTAATCGTCAAAAAATTGCAGAGTACACGCCTTTTTAGATGCGCAGTTACATGCCCCTATAGACGCAGAATATGAATATATCTACTTTTTTATAAATATGATTATATATTTACGGAGCGCGTCAATAGGCACGTCTATATTTGTGTTGTTTTCGCGTCTATATGCGCATGTAGTTTTCACTATAAGAGGTTTGTAGACACGAAATTTTAGACGCGCTAGTAGATGCGGTAATAAACACGTCCGACATTTTTAAACACAATTCAAATATTGCGTCTACAAGCACGTCTATGGAGCCTTTTTGTTGTAGTGTTGTCAAGTAAGCCTAGGTCCAAACGTTTGTAGCTTCTAGCAAACAATGTGAAAGATGAGTCCAATCGTTGGATGCACATTACTAAGTCATCCCTTGTGTCCATGGCCATGTTGGAAACCACTTCAAGAATGGATCGTTATGGAAGTGGTGGTCTAAGGTCTGTTGATGGTTTGAGTTTAGTTGAATAAGATGAATTTATATGTGGTACTTCCACTTGAGGATTCTCAATGGGTGTGGCAGGCTTGGTTTCGAGGTTTGGAGTTCAAATTTCTTTGTCATTGGGTTTTGTGGTGGTGATTATCTTAGAGTCATTAGGCAAGGGTTCACTCATGATGAGCAGTTGCACAAAAACTCTTGGTTGAGTGTTTTGGATCAATAGACCATTTGAGCACCCAAGGATTGTGCACTCTTCCTTTTGGTTTTTCTCATCCCCTGTTTCAGTTGACATTTTTGAAGCTTTGTTTTTGGGGAATGAGCTTGAGGATAATGCATAGTACTTGAGATTTTAGGCAACCACAGCAAAGCATTACCTCCATAGTATCCTTGGGCTCACAGCACAGCTTTTGGAACCCAGTGCTACTCAATAATGTGTGAGCTATAGAAGTGCCAAATTCGCCATTTAGGCCCAGAGTTTGAGGCACAAATATTACATATCCCTAATGATTGATGTTTATGAGACTGTGGTCTATTTCTTAGGGAACCAATTGAGCATTTGGACCATAGTTTTGGTTGTGGTTCCCAAATGCGACTGTGAAGATACTATGGGAGCACATTGTGATGTACTACCCCCTTCCTAGGGTCGACACTAGGTTTAGCTACCAGTGGCACTACCAGCTTTGGGACAATCGTGGTTGCTAAAATCCATTTTACTATTCTAGCATGATTGAGGGAGGCAAGGTGGATGCGCTGTGAGTCGTAATCAACATTAAAATGAACTTGTTTTTTGAACACACACCCCAACAGTGACTCCTTACCCCAACACTTTTCTTATTAAGTATCATGTATAAGATGATGGGTAGGCTCTCAGCCTTGATAGGAACCATTACTTTGCATTTGCCCAAGAGTGGATAGGACTATCCCCCAAACAGGCTAAGTTTCGCATTAGTTGGTTGCAATTGGGATTATCCTTCCCCTGGTGGTCCTGTGTTTGTGCATTAAGATATTTGTGTTAGCTATCTCACCAATTAGCGTGCCAAGGGTATATGGTTTTTGGGAGGTTATGGTGATTTGCACATAGACCGGTGCTACCACTTCCTTATCTACCTCCTCGAGTTCGATGATGGTTACAACCCTCACATTCATCAGTTTTTCTATCATTGGAGGTTCATAAGTTAGATGTGACAGAGTGTAATACTTTTTTATGTGACTTTTGTTAAAGAAATATATACCCTCTCCTTCTAGGGTTTCAAGTTTCACATTTCTCGTTCTTCTGATATTGCAAACCTTGAAATGTCCCAATCCCCTGAACTTCATTTTCTACTTATTCCCTTAACAGAGTATAGCAAGACCGAATCTCCTTGCCCAAATTCTCATTTCTTATGTCATGCTTTTTCACAAATTAGGGCATGGGTTGCAATGAAATTAGTCTCGGATAGGCATTCTAGCTCTATTAACCAATTTGTCCATTCTTCTTAGCCCTCCCATCTCTCTTGGGCTGCTATTATCAGGCTTGGAACAAAGAATTACAATGGCAAAATAACTTTGTTCCATAGGTCAATTTGAATGGAGTCTATCCTACGTTTGTTTTTTAGGCCATCCTATATGCCCATAAAGCTGCCATGACCTTGGCGAGGCAAAGATCACTTTTATTATAACACCCACTAAGATCTTATTTGTGGATTTGGCTTGACCATTGGTTGAGGATAATATAAAGAGGACTTTCTACAGATTATTAAGAAGGTGGATGTCAGGACGTAAAATGGGCCCGAAATTAGCTCTAAGACTCTAATCAAGCCTCTACTACACACCCAAACTACCCCTCACGGCCTCATGGCCAAGAGCATCTAAGGGGTAAACTATGCTAACATCTAATATAGAACTTTGCATCTATATGGATTGTAATCCAACAGATAGACCTTTCCACACTCCTCATAGGGAGTCTCTTCACATATGGGTGTAATACACCACATAAGCAGAGACAAAGGGAGTGCCCCTCGACTGATTGCTGCAACCCCACTATGGCTCTCCTACACCTCAAGGATTGACTTCGAGCCTTTGAACACATAAACCATATACGACACACAATCTACTCTTTTAATCAATCTATCCAAAGATAGTCATCACTAAATACTCTCCAAAGAAACGAACCACTAACCCTACTGCTTAGGGTATCTCACATGCTCAATGCATGTCATTGTTCAAGAAAACAATTGCTATACATCTAGGATGATACCATACATTGTGTGCAATGCAATTTTGTATGATTTATAGTGCTCAAATAATTTTTCCATATTGACAACCAGCATTGTGAAGGTGCAAAAACATTTCTTTTCGTGCCTTTACTCTAAACGAGATTGTTGCGTTGCCTAGGGCCAACACCAAGCATGCTCACACTACTGGACCCTCTTGATTTTAAATCATACATGTCCTATATGCCATGCATCACAAAAACATAAAAATTCATTGTATTATAAGCACTTAACACCCCCCTTCTCCCTATTGCTTAAGATTGTGTATTCGGTAGTAGATTTAGAGAGCGTTTTTAATGTATTTTTCCTTCATAAAAGCAATAAATACCCACTTTAACACAATGATAGGGCTGAACTGAGGCTAGATCTCATGCCTTAGTCTTATCATACATTCACAAACACAAATATTATTTCTTTCTATTTTTCAGACACAAGAAACCTATTTTTTTCTATTTTTTCTATTTATTTGTTTATAATTATCAATATTTTCTTATTTATAGATTTGGACTAATTGATCTTACTGAGAAATATTTTTCTATCATATTCCATCCCATACGAATACCATACGCACAACAAAACCCCAAAATCGCATGATTTTTCTTAAAATCACAATATTGCAGATTTTGCATGTTTATAAAGAAATTATTAGATAACTAATTATTATTGATTTCTTTAACATTTCTGATAGATCACAATATTGACAACTAAATACGACCATTTGCAACCATTTGCAACCAAAATTTATCATATAACAATTGAATCTATGACTTATAAAACGGTGCGTTATGTCGTATGTATCTCGTGATTGGAGGCCCACTGATGCTTTCCAATAGCTGAAGATCTTTCCAACCTTGATCTATGCTTCTTTACACTCCATCATCATCCCATGATCAAAATCTCTCATCTTAGCCCACCCCCTTCTCTCATAGAATCAACCATGGAAACACACAAGAGGAGAGAGGAGAGAGGAGAGGGAAAGGCTAAAAATTGATCTCTTCATTTAGTGCATCATTTTTTTATTTGATTGAAGCGATGGATGGCAAGAAAAATCTCTATCTTGCTGCCCTCTTGCCTCCCTCTGATGCCAACAGCCCACAATAATCAATTTTTTTAATCAAGAAGGGCCGCTAGAAAAAAGGCATCCCCAACTCCCCCCCCCCCCCCCCACAATCAAATTTTGTGAGTTTTTCCTTTTAATTAAGGCTTAAGGCATCAAAATTCAAAGAAACTAGTTTAATTTTTTAGTTTCCACTATGTTAAGTGGCTTTTTTTACCAAACAGAGGCCCAAACATACTCCATTTGCAAGAATAGACTAGAAGACTAACTTCATAGCATCAAAATCTATCAAATTGGCCTCCATCATGCACTTTCTAGCTCTCGAATCACATAGACATTTTATAACATGAAACTTGTGGAATTTAAATGGGGGATCAAACGACCTCCAATTGATGAATCCACCACCTAGAATTAAATGGGGAATATACGACCTCCAATTGATGAATCTAGGAACTAAATGGGTGTTTATAAAGAAGTCATCCTAGGTGGTAGCCTAACTACCTATCCAACTAGATTAGGAACTCCTACTAGGCAAGAACTCCTATAGCCTAGTCATCACATATTTTCTTTTCCTTTCAAAGGTTTTCTTAACTCAGTACCCAAGGACCTACCAAGCTCTCGCAAGGAGACACTTCAATCTTTTTCTTGCGCTCACTTTTATTCTTGCTCCAACCTTCCTTAGTATTTTTCTTTTCAGCTAGATTCCATCCCTAGGAAGGCAAGGCATCAGGTCTGACTCATCCCCACAAACCTACCAAGCCTTTGCAAGGCAATAGTCAACTACTCTTTAGAATTTTCTTTCTTGTCTTTTCTATTGTAAGGGTTAGAATCCCTTTTCACACACCTCTGTATTGTTATATTTTAGATATATTCATGATTTATCTCTTCTTTTTATGTCGATAAGCTTCTCTAACTGCCTCACACTATAGCAGAGACTTCTAGAATAGCTGCCTAGTAGGCTAGCAAAATAGGGCCACTAGGACTACCTTCTAAAATTAGGTATCCCCAACAAAAGAACAATTCTCCCCAAGTACATAAACACATATAGCATAAAAGAAAAGTACTCATAAAGGAATAACATCACCTGGACTTGGCCACAAGAAGCTTCTATGCAGAGCAAGAGGCTCCCTCCAGGTTCCATTGAATCTGTATAATACACCACAAAAAAAACCCATTAACTACACCTACACTAAACAAACACATGGCCCTCTTGGCCTAACAAAATGTGACATTTCACTACAGAATGACTGGCCCTCTTCGCCTAACGAGATAATTCACAAAATGACCATTCAGTAGCGTACTGCTGAAACAAGCCCTTGGTCCTGACATAACTCTACTGAAACATAAGACCGACCAAGGATAAGGGCTCATCAAGCCATACGCTAAATGTATCAGATTATTGGCTAGCCCCCTGTATAAATAGCAAGGGGTGTCTGATGGATATGATGATAAACGATCCTATGCATCCATGATAAAATAGGAAGGTGCTCAATTGCTACTTGACTCATAACCCAAACTAGCCATCGATAGCCAAAATAGGACATGTCAGTGAGAAGACCCCAAAGTAGTCATGGGCTAATGTTAAAAGATAATTGTAAGAGCTCCCTCAGACCACAATTGAAAAAGACATATTTGACAAAAGCATAATTAGCCATGGAATCTACAAAGCAATTCCAGTGTTGAGGAACTAGCTGACAAGTCACCGTCTCAAAAATATACAACATATCCAAGGATGCACGATGATACATCCATAAGGTGGAATCCCACACACTATAGGTCCCATTCAACTATTGATCACTAATTGCGAGTCACCTTTCACCCCAATAACCAGCAGATACCACCACATTGGGCTATATTTAGCCCCATAATCAAGGCATTGTATTCTGTCATATTATTAGTAAAAGAATGTCCTACATATACTCCCATTTTCATAACAACCCTACATTGAGGATCTTTAATGATCACACCAATGCTCGTATGTCTAGTGGGCCCTCTAGAAGCTTCGTCAAAATATAAATAATAGACCTAGTCTTTAGTTATAGGCCATGCCATTATGATCAGCTCACTCATACTTTATGATAATCAAAGTCGAGCCAAGAGAGAGGATGTATGATAAGTACAATCCCTCCTTCCTTGCCGAACTCGATATAGGAATACTCGTAAGAATCCTTTGACAATGGTGGCAGTAGACCTTAATATCCCACGTGAAAGATCTCTCTTGCCACTCAATAACTTGATAACCTTTACTCCACCAGATCACCCGACCTTGGTGGTAACATTGCTCTAAATATGGATGCTCAAGATAAGGAATGATTCTTCCCATCCAATCGTATTGGTACCTACTAGAAGTTAAAGCTGAATCCTGAAGGACTTGCATAGGCACCAAGTTTGATGTCAACCCTTACACGTAGTAAGGCTTCAGCTTATTAAAACCAACTTTATTTTTAAACTCTACCCCTTGCAAGTCTGGTAATAGGGCTGTAGAGCCATTCTTTCCTATACGTATAATTTTATATGACCCATCCCATTTGGGTTCTAGTTTACCAGGAAATAGTTCACGACGAGCATCATAGTACAACACCAAAACTGACCCTTCACAAATTTATATTTCTTAGCCCGAAGGTCATGAAGCACTTTCATTCTCTTATTCCCTACTTCTTTATATAATAAAGCCTACATTTGAATTTCATCAAGATGCGCAATAGAAATAAATCTTTCATGCAATGCTTCTGTCTCTCCCAATGAATGATTGAGAGTAAATTGCACAGTGGGCAGCTCTATTTCCAATGGTAAGATACACTCTTTTCAATATATCAACTTGAACGGGGTGTGGCTTATAGCTCTCTTGAATGTTGTATTGTAAGGCCAAACCACCACATATAGTTTCTTATCCCAATCTTGCTTAGTTTCAGACATTATCTTGGATAAGATCTCTACAAGGTATTTATTTGTACTCTCAACTTGACCATTTTCTTGTGGATTATATGGGGTAGTTTTATTGTGTTTAATCTTCAAAGGTTCTATCAAGGCTACTATAACCTTGTTCAGAAAGTGTGTCCCTCGATCAGACATTAAGTCCTTAGGTGGACCTAAATAGCAAACGATATGCTCCTTAAGTGGACCTTAGCATTGTCCTTCACTATTACTCGAGCTCCAAACCACTTTGTAAAGTAGTCTATTACTACAATAATATAATGCTTTCGCATAGTTGATGAAGGGTATTTGGGCCAAAAAATTTGATGCCCCATTTTTCCAAGGGTATTGTAACTAAAATAGGGTCTAGTGGCCATTGGCAAAAAGAAAAGAAAATTTTTTATCATGCTTTGACAACATTTCCTCAAAGCACTATTTCTCCTCATAGGTAAAAATTTCTTTACAATCAATTTTCAATTCTTTCAAAGATTTTGCAATAAACTTATGTACAATTTTCTTTGACTCCTTGAGATTTGGCTATCGAGATTCTTGCTCTATATTTTTCTTACTATGCAAAGGTAATGGTGAAGCACCATGTTTTACCCTCTTAGCCATAGTTTTGTACTTTAACACATACCTCATATTTTTCATCACTACATGTGCATTCCTACCTTTAAAAATCTTCAATCACCCTATACGTGTAAATGGAGCATGCTTTGACAACTTCATTTCCACTATTCAACCTACAAAAAATCATAGTTGCAAGCTCTCCCATAGTACCAACATAAGAAACCTCATCAAAACTCCTGAGATATATTCATTAAATTGAAGAAAACCATCCTTCTTCAAATCTTCTTGGGACTTGTGAATATCCTACCTTTCATTAGTATGTAAAATTTTCAAGCTTTTGAAAATAATCGAACCTTTGGTTGATAATACTATAAATCCTACTGAGAAAGCATATATATGTGCTAAATGAGCTGAAAGCCTTCTATTTCTAGTTCCATCATAGTCCCACTTTATAATGGTACCTTTTGAAAACCCATCATGTCTCAAGATTCTTGAGTTCTTTGGTATTCAAGGACAAAGGATAATCATTGATTATCATAGTTTCTTTCGTGATTTACACATACAGTGAGAATTTGAATAGCGTGCTTTTTATCACAATTCCTAATCTTGGCATAAGCAAAACCATCATGTAGCACCTTGGTCTCCATATGAACTACAATAATATATAGCTATTCAAGAATCACATGGTAAGTAGATATATCATGCACAAAGAAATGTTGCTAATCTTGAACATCTCCTATGTTGATTTTAACATTTTGACATGTAGCATACAAATCTCCTAGTGCATTATTTGTAGCTTGCATTCTCCAATCATGATCCATGTCAAATGGACATCTTCCTTTTTAATAAAGACTCCTTGTTAGAATATTTATTTTTGGCCCATGATATATTAATGTGATGCATGGATCTTCTAGATCACCCACTTTAACTAGAGTCACTATCATAGCTCTGGCCCAATGATTTCTTGAATAGTGACTTTTATGTATAACTCTAGATACTTCTTCTTCATTGAATCAAACTTCTCTTACCCCTCAAGAAGTTTGGCTAGAGTTACTAGACTTCCAAAATCTTCCTTCTTTTGCATTTGCATTCCTTGCAATTCTGTTTCATATATACTCTATATTCCTTATGCAAACATTTCTTTTTCTCCCTACAAAATGGCATTAACTAGTTCCCCCGAAACTCGATGCTTCCTCTTGATAATATCTATGATTTTTTCACAATATTCTCATTTAGCAGTCCCAAGATTTTCTTCCAAAGTAAATTTCATCTTGCTATTCAAAATTCTTTCTTCTAAATTTTGTTCAAAATTGTGCCTAATTCAATGTCAAATTGTAATTTATATGTTGGGCTTTTGGCTATGGCCTTGCTTTGGTATTTTTTCCTCCCAATTGAGGCATCCTGCATGGATCCCTTAGGCCGAGGACTTTCATCAAGTATACCATATTCAAATTCTTGTTTTCCACTTTCTTTAGTTACTCTTTTTGAAGTTCCTTCATTTCTATTATCCCGTTTACATTTCTCTTCAATCACAACTTCATTGTTTTCACTTTTAGCAATGTAGACAAACAATCAGAAGGAGTCCACAAGATCATTTTGATTGGTTATTTTTCAAATACAATCTCATGCTTGATCTAACTCGTCCCTGCTAATAATCTTCTATTTCAACACTATCTTTATTGTATAAGAACCAAAGTTCATTCTTCTTGCTAGTCACAACTTCACTTTTGGAATTCTTTCTTGAGATATTTTTAACTTGCAAACCATAAGTTGCAATTTCAACTCCAACAAATATATGTCTTATACCTTTCACTAGTTTCCTCATACCACCTTTCTCGAAATTGGTACAATAGTAACCCTGCTTCTTGCAAATGGATCTTATTATCTTTAAAGAAATAGAATCCTTGCTCAATGCATCTTTGAAAGTATCAGAACCATTTTGAACTTGACATATGCCATCACGTGAAATACATTTGTAAAAAAATCCTTCTCTATTTTGAGGTTGTCTAGAAAATCATTTTTTTTCTTCAAACTTTGCAATCTTTAGCTACTGTGAATCCCACATCCCTTTTACTAATTATTTCATCATGAATTATCCATATTTGGAGATACAATGACAACCACTATTTATTAAATTGCTCTATTATATTTGGAACTAGAGTGATTCTTGCAATAACCATATTGTCTCTTTGTCTCTGTCTTTTATCAAGCATAATATCTTCTTCGTCTACATCTTTTCAATCAATTCATAGTCCTATATTTGTACTTTCTTCCAAAAGCTCATCAAGACTTGACTACAATTAAGAGCTTGCTACGTAAGAAACAATTCAATTTATGCCATCTCGAGATTCAACTACTCTATTTTCAATAATTACACATATCTATGCTCAAATTTGTGTAACAATTCTATTCCATTGATAACCCCTTATTGCATTTAGAAACTCATTCCAAGATTTTTTTTAAAAATTACCCATCCCACATCTTCCATGCAGTATTCTTCCTTAATTGTTGTTTTTAAAGACATTGTTCCATGATCTTTAGAACATCTCTCACATGTGGCATGGTCTCTGAAACTACAATCAATACAAAATACTAACTCATTTGATTTGTAGGAATTTCAAAAAATCTCATTTTCTCTACATGAACTCTTAGGTATTAAGATATATCTCACCCTTCAAATTGATTCATTTCATCTACACAACTAACTGGAGCACCTTTACTACTACTGAATCTTATTGGTACATTATAAGCATCTACATCATTGACCTCAAATCTTCTCATCATATCAAATTAACATCTAAGTGTCTCCCATGATTTTGAACTCTCAGCTTGGCTTTTTCACATCAACCTCAAATTTTCTCATCATATCAAATTAGCATCTAAGTGTCTCCCATGATTTCGAACTCTCAGCTTGGATTTTTCACATTAGGATCACCAAAAAGATGTGAAGAGACGTGTATAGCCTAGAAGAAACTTGGTCTCAAACTATGGGAGCTATTCTCGAGAAGAGACAGAGTTCACTATTTGAAGTAGATAAGAGAGTTTAAATTGCCTATGGAGTCTCTCACTTTCAAAAGAATCAAAGTCATACTATAAATTTAATGAAAGCATGCATGTAACATCCTTGCATTGCAAATAATTTTATGCATACAACACAAATAAAGTAAGTGTTTCAGCTTGGATGGTTTATATATAATATATCATTGACTATAAATATCCTTGCTTGTTACGAACAACCTTGCATGTTTCTCTTGATCAAGAACAACCCTCTTGATCAACCCAATAGCAATGTACTTCCGTTTGAAAAATAGAATACTTATTTGTAACAATTCAGCCCCTTTAGTGAGCCATGTATATCTCAAATTTATTTCTTCTAATCTTGCTCTCCTCATGACACCATAGTCCCCCCCTTCAAATGTGCTTGTTGTGCTCCTTTGTTCTCTACGCCCATGCTACCCATTTTTTCATGCTACTAGTAGTCCCCAAAAATCATGATCCCTTTTTCACCACCTTGTATGTTTCTCATGATTAAGAACAACCCTTTGATCAACCGAATATAGACTTTCTTTGTTTTAAAACAACAATATGCATCTCATTAAACAACAATACTCTTATCCATAATAGTTCAACCGCTTTGATCAGCCTTATATATCTTCAATTTGTTTCTTCTAATATTTCTCTCATCAACACACCGTAATGTGCCCTTCAAATACATGTATTGTGTTCTCCTTTCTTAGTGCCTACATTGTCCACCTTTTTACACTGCCAGTGGCGCCTAAAAATCACGGTCCCTTCTCTTCTTCAATTTTTGTTTTTTTTTTCTAGCCTAAATATATCCCTCCTTTGTAATGAAGAGAGAAAGAAGAGAGAAGGAGATTGCAAAGGAGAGAGAAAAACTAAACAAGGAGAGGGAAAGGCTAGAAAGAGAGAGAGAAATACTAGAAATGGAGAGAGAAATATTAGAAAAGAAGAGAGATGGCTAGCAACCATGAAAGGATACGAGAGAAGCTTGAGAAGGTGAAAGGACAAGTTGCATTATTCAAATGATGGCGCCTATACAAGTGTTCTTTTTACCCTTTTATACTTAGGTCAATGTGCTAAAAATAGACAAGAGGGTAGATAGGTGAAGAAATCACACAAGAACAATGGAGCCTTGATCACACATAGAGATAATGATGAAATATTCTTCTTCTTATTTCTTCTTCTTCCATAGAAAAAGAACTAAGTCTACAATATGATAAAAGACTAATATGAAAGTACTACAATGTACGCATACATGGTCACTAAGTGTAAATCCACTAAGGAAAGAAGAGATAACACAATTAATGTCCCATAATCAAGGGTAGGCTACATGGGTGTAGTCCAGTGGTAGAATCACTAGCGCATTTTCATGTCATTCACCTAGCATACGAGTGAGTAATATCTTGCCACATCACAAGGTGTATAATAGATGCTAGCTCATGTAGAGTTTGACATCTCAATACCTCCCCTCAAGCTTAGAATGAGCTTGTGAACTCCAACCAGCATCTTGAAGTGTTGAAGCTTCTCAGTTCCCAAGGCCTTAATGAAAATAATAGCAACTTGATCCTCTGTGCTTATATAAACCAAGTCAAAATCACCTACCAAAACACTCTCTTGAATGAAATAATGATGGACCTCCATGTGTTTGTTCCATGCATATACAATAGGTTCCTAGCTAATTGAATGCTATTAAGGTTATCATAGTGGATGATAACCTTCTTATCCACCTACATTCCGAATTCACCAAGTAGCTTGCATGGCCAAGCTATCTCACATGCTATAAGTGCAATACGTCTATACTCTCCCTCTATACTAGATAAGACAACTATTAGCTATTTCTTACTACTCCAAGTAACAATAATACTACCAAAGAAAAACATAAAACCACGAGTAGACCTCCTGTCTGAAATACTACCACCAGCCCAATCTACATCTATGTAACCATGCAATTCTAATGATATGCTTACACCATAGAATAAGGCATAATCCAATGTGTACTTGACATAGCATAATGTGAACTACACTACATCCAAATGTTGCTTATGCAGAAGCTACATAAACTGACTCTCCAAACCAATTGTGTAGTTTCAGTCTGGCCTAGTGATTATCAAATAGATAAGGCTACCCATAATCTTTTGATACATAGTGACATCCTCAATCAAGTCACTCTCATGTCCACAAAGCTTAGAATTAATATCCAATGGCATATAAATAAGCTCGCAATAATCCATACCATACTTCTTCAATATATTCAATGCATACTATCTCTATGACAAGCATATACCCTCTAGAGTCCAGATTATCTCTATGTCAAGAAAATAGCGTAGCTCTCCCAAATCTTTTCTTTTAAATTCAATCTCAGTGAGACCCTTCACATGGTCAATATCTATCTCACTATTATCCACAATGTTCAAATCATCCACAACCACAATACCTATATCACTCTTATATACATAGAGTGTATGATTAGTTGTGCTCTGCAAAATCCAATGTTGATAAGGTATTTTTCAATCCTATCATGCCATGCCCTGGGTGCTTGCTTCAGCCCATATAATGGCTTACAAAGCCTAGATACATAATCTAGATTATTCTCATCTGCATAACCAAGTGGCTACTCTACATAAACTTCCTCTTATAACTCCCCTTGCAAGCAGGCATTCTTAACATCCATATGATGCATGATTCAACCCTTTGATATAGCTACTACTATGATAGCCCTTACAATGGCCATTTTAGCTTCTAAAGCAAAAGTCTCATCATAATCAATACCATGAGTTTGTGCATACCCTTTGGCAACTAGTCATACCTTACAATGCTCAATAGATCCATCTGACTTATGCTTGATCTTGTAAACCCATTTGCAGCCAATAGCTTTATTACCTTCAGGTAAGGCACCAACTCACATGCGTCATTCTTCTTAAGTGTATGATACTTTAGAATCCTCTTGTACCTTTCGCACACCACATGTTTTAATAGATGGAATCCTAAACTTCTCATCCAATATTTGCTCAGAGCCATATAAACCAACATCAACATGAGAGAAACCTAATGGTGCATCTATCATAATAGGTGAGTCCCCAACTTTCTCTTTATATTTTCTTAACATCTATGATATACTTGGTGGAGTAACTTGTGACCTCAATCTACAACTCCAATGTCTACCAATAGAACCATGACTAGGATTATCAACCCTGACTACATTCTGCACATTACTATACCAGCTACTCATTTCATTTAGAAAAACATCCCTAATAACTCTCAACTCACGTGTAATAGGGTTATAACATATATATCCCTTCTGCTCTCAAGAGAACATTCCATAAATTCACATGTTTTTGCTTTGGGATCCAATTTATTGTACAACTCATTAAGAATATGCACATAAGTAATACATCCAAATACTTTCAAATGAGATAGATTTGATTTTCTACTTGTAAACTTCTCTTTAGGTGTCATACCATGTATATTAGGAGTGGGTGTCCTATTAACAATATATACAGCAATAGTAAGTGCTTCAGTCCAATAATAATGAGGAAAATTTCTTTTGACATCAATGCAAAAGCCACCTTTATAATATACCTATTTTTTTTCTCATCCTAACAATATAGTGATTACATGGTATAGTGGATACAATTTGATTAAGGAGTAGAGAATACATTGCAAATGCAAGAAGAACAAAATTAGCTTTAATGTCAAGTGAACTAATACAAAGATGGATCTATCCATCCATGCACTTTCATGTGAAGCTTAGATGAAAATCCAAACATATAATAGGTGAAGAGCTTAAGGATAGCTCTAAGAGAACTTTGACTAGGTGAAAGATAGATTGAGAATGGCTTTGGAGGGGTCTTTTTTTAATAGTCTAGAAAGGTTATGGGAGCTTCTTGCTTGAATGCCAAGACCCATGGACTGCTTATTTTTTCAAGCATTGTAAGCCAAGTGCAATGGCTTCCTCTCACATAGTTGTGTATGCTCTCACACCTACGAGTGTAGTGAGCTTACCTTCATGCTCGATATGGTTGCCTCCTCCCTCAAGTTCTCCAGTAGCTCCATGACCCAAGGTACAATCTCAAGCAAGCTCAATCCTCAAGCTTCAAGCTCCAAGCTCCATTGTTGTGCACACGATAAGAGAAGATAAGAGAAGAGGAGAAGAAGAGAGGAGTGGAGAGCTTCTCCACCACAGTCCCTCACCCTCACACACTCACTCCCTCACTCCCTTACACTCCCTCTCTCAAGCACAAGCAAGAGCAAGAAGAGGAAGAAGAAGAGAGCTAGTTTTGGCCATACACAAGAATGATCTTCTTCATTCACTTTTTGCCTTTTTATACATGCCCTACTTCTCTTTGGATGCCCATCCCTTTTTTATATAACCGGCCATTTTAGCCTAGGTCTTCTTTCCCTATTCATTCCTATTTATATGGTTCATTCACCCATGCTCATCTATATTTACAAATTACACAAGAGGGATCCTAACGCTCTTTTACAAGGATTTAGGTGCCCTTTTATATTTAAATTATGCCTTTTCCCTTTTGCACTTGCCTTGGACTTTTGAGTTTACTTCTTGCACTTTTGGCTCTTTTCCTCCTATTTTTTCCATTGTGCTATCTATTTCCGCTCTATTGTTTGTGTCTTTTAAATTTGATTTGCTTTCTTTGTGCTTTCTTTGCACTAGGGTTAACATTATCCCCTCCTAGCTGAGTGCCAGTCCCATGACACTTGTTCGTGAGGGCTCAAGTGGTTGAAGGTTTGCCATGTGGATCAATGATGGGGATTTAGGGAGATTGGCTATGGAGAAGAAGCATAACAAAATGGATGAGAGGTTGTGGAAGCCAAGGATAGATTGATTGGATAGTGGGGGCCTTCGATGTCAGTGGTTGATTGTGAATTGCAAAATATACCTGAAAAGGAAAAGGAAGTGCACTACTACCTGGGGGTATGTCTACCTCACTGTGTAGTGCATAGTGTCTGTGCCAATAGAATTGGGAGTTTGGGTCGCAGCCCATGCTATTGTCCCACACTTGAGGACCCAATTTGTGTACAAGGGGAGGTGCTATGGGTGTGACTTAGGGAGACAAGTCTAACCGTAGGAAAGTGGGAGTCCCCCAAGTGTGTCCTACCCTTGATGTGCCCTGAGTATGTGAAGTGAGAAAAGGGGCTAGGGTGGTCCCTAGGTGTAGTGTGCTTGTGACACTCATAGAGTACAAATGAGCTGATCTCATTGTGGTGTTTCTTTTCTTTCCACTTCTTATCCTTATCCTTTTTCTTTTCTTTTTTTATTTTTATTTTCTTCTTTTTTTTCTTGTATTTTCTTTTTTTTCCCTTTCCTTTGTTTTTGAATTATAAGGGGAGCACATTAAGAAGCATCCCATTAATGAACAAGGGCCAAGTTGTGTGGCGGCTTGAGGGATTTACTTCAGAATGCCTACTCTGTAGATACCCCTTTAAGTTGGCTCTTACATTGAGTGGAGTAGACGACAAAAATGGGTGGTTACACCTATTGAATCTATTGTCACTCATATCTTTTAAGAGGTTCATACAAAATGCTAGCAAGAGAGTGGCTCTCATCATGAGGCACACCATTGCACAACTATCTATCCCAACATCAATATAAAAAAAGAGGGGTAACAACCACTCTTCCTCTGCAATACGTTCTTGTTTTAGTAATATTTGCAATGGGAAAAGTAGTTACATGTGGTGATGAAGGTAGGATTGGGGCATGAGGAGAAGTCCTTGAGGAAACCTGCTATAGATGGGCAGAGGTTTCTTTCAGTGAAGGTTGAGCTTTCTTTCAAGGATTGATGCATTTATGTTGTAGATCAAAGGAAGTCATATCTACCATGCATTTCCCTATTGAAATCAACTCCAATCCTTCTTGGGTAGGGAATGTAGATAGGATCATCCCATTCATGGGAAAGGGTGCTACAAAAAGTGATATAGGCCTCTAAGCTAGAGTCTTGAATGTTTTTGCACCACCTAGGTTGTGCCTCATAACCCTCCACCCTTTAGGGTACCTCCATTGCCTTATCTTCCTAGTAGTCTGCAGGTTCTTCATGTTGCCACCTTATGGGGTGCCTCATCCGTTCCTCTAGCCTTATTGAAAGCTTAATGACATCCTCCACTACCCTCGTAGATAATACTCTATCCAATGTACAAGAGAAGGTGAAGGAAAACTCAAAGGGGTGGCCACATGTTTTCCATTGCTCCCACATTGCTCCCACACTATAAGTTCCTTGTGATATCCCCCGCCCGTCACAAAAAATGCTCCCTTCTTTTTCAAAATATTCAAAATTTCTTTATCCCCTCCCCTTATCATTGCTGACAGGTGACGGGGGGGAAGAAGAGGAAGTGGAGGATGATGTGACGACAACTGAGGGAGAGGTCATGTAGGCAATGATGAGAAGGAGGAGTCAACAAGGATCGTGATGATGATGAAGGGGAGGACAAAGTCGACAAAGCAATCGATGGGGGGAGGGGCACACGTGTGCCACCTCACTCCCCCCCACTATCTCTCTTTTCCCCCAACAGCTAACTACATGGCAACAGGCTCATCTGGCCACCCAAATGTAAGTGGAGGAAGGGACCTCTATCATGCCTCTCACCCCCCAATAACACCACCACCCTCCCTGTATAACCCCCCCCCCCCAAATCGTAAGAAAAGAGGGCGACAATACTTCTTCCCCCTTGATAAGAGAGATATATATATATATGTATATGTATATGTATATATGTATATATATGTATGTATATATGTATGTATATATATATATATATATATATATATATATATATATATATATATATATATATATATATATATATGTGTATATATATGTATATATGTATGTATATATATGTATATATATATGTATATATGTATGTATATATATGTACATATATATATATATATATATATATATATATATATATATATATATATATATATATATATGTACATACATATATATATATATATATATATGTACATACATATATATATATATATATATATATATATATGTACATACATATATATATATATATATATATATATATATATACATATATTTATAGGCTGAAGATATGGCTCCCAAACGAAGGGAGACACGCACCAATCATAACCCTGCATCCAATAGTGGAGTCACCGATCAGGGCGTTACCGTTAATGCGCATACAATGTTGGATACGGATAATTCATCTTCGACTACCCAGGTACTAATTGCCATCTTCTCTATTTGTGAGTCATAGGCTATATCACTTCAACATGCGCATGAATTCATGTAAAGGATTAGCTTGAATTTATTCCTATTTTTATAATTTGGCATTTTGATTTTCCTTTTAACCCAAATTAGTTGCATACGACTTATGAGTTGATAGAGCAATTACAAGGAAGAACTAGTCAAGGGTTATGAATGGTATAGTCATTAAAAGAACGACGTTAAAAGATTGTGCATACAAGTGCTAGATTAAAGCATAGTCAAGGGTTACAAATAGTAGAATTGCTAAAAGAATATAGCATTAAGAATCATGAATAGAAAGTCCTAATTTAAAGTCTGGATACTTCAAAAGTACTTAGCCCAAGAGCCCAAATATTAAGAAAACCCAGATTCTAGCTCAATGCAAGGCCTATTGGAGTCTAGTTACTTGAGATCATCTAGCACTTATCTTATCCAGTGTTTACATGTTATGCCTATAACATGCTTGATATATGGGAATAATTCCATGTTTGCTTCATGGCTTGACTAAGAGCTAGTACAAGAAATTAATCATAAAGATTAAAACTAAGATATCTGGAGATCTTTTTGATAACTACTACTTCCATCAAGCCAATTCGGGGTTAGAGCAGACATGAACAACAACTCCAGGCATCTGTGGCAAGTGGAGAGCTTAAGGATTAGGATACTCGAGACAAAGTAAAGACTGATACTTTTGTACTTGTTGGAAAGAAGGTTGGGTTATCGATCAATGTAAGTGATTAATAGAACTTATGTCTTATACAGTGTTTGAAACCTCAACATATGCCCTAGTCGAAAGAAGGGTGTGTTAAGTAAATTTTACATAGAACCACTCCTGATCCAAAGGGGGAGAGCAAATATGCAATGGAAAGGTTATCACGACTATTCCTGCAATGTTTGGAAAAGGATACCATTGTTTTTGCTGATTGATCAAATAACATTCTAAATGATTTTGCATTAAATTGATTGTTGGGATGTGATTTGGATGATTATTCCAAGTGCTTGTGTTTGATGGTAAATGCATGGCAGGGGTCTGTGGTGACAAGTTGCCATGGGAATAAATGAATGTTTTCTTGGAAAATGATATTGGATTGAATGCCTTGTTTGTGCTTGATTCTTAAATGAATTAATTAAGGAAATGATATTTTGCACGAGTGGATCATCTCCAAGATCGCATTGTGGATTAACTCGAGAGGACACTGCTCGATTCACAGGCTGAAGGTCGAGTGGTGGAAAGGCCAACCATAGAAGTTGTGTCTCACTCCTAGGTCACTTGGGGTTAGGTGGAGCTCTGGACACCCTTTTCCTATTCTAGAATGGAGTTGAAGACTACTGTGAGCCTGTCTGTGGCATTCGAAGATCCTATTCTAGATAATGGATGGAAATTATGATGCCATGTGATTTGGACTGGATACTTTTGTTGGACAGAAGGGATACATAATTTCTCTTGTATGGGTAGGAGACAAAGATTAACTTGAAGATAAGTTAAGGAACTTGTTTGTCAAAAGGATTGCTTGCACTATTTTTGTGCCTGTGCCATAAATTATGCAAACGAACCATATTCCCTAAAAAGGCTTAATTAAGGAAGTTAAATGTTGCACATAAATGTGATATGACCTAATTAGAAAACTAAAGCTATCAAGGGAAGTAGGTGGGTGGAACCCTTGAAAGGTCTCTCCTATGGCAAGGTGGTCCCAGAGAATTGGGAGGCTTCTCACAAGGTTTTACCATCATTTGACCTTTAGGCATTGTTAAGTTAGGACCTGATTCATTCCATTTTAGGGGACCGGAATGGGACTATGCCCTACTACAGGCAGATAGGTTGAGTGGTGCATCCCTCTTGTTTCCCATTCTCTTTGAACCAAGTCTGGCATGGATCTGTTTCGGATTGGGTATCCTTGCATAAAGTAGGATGTCCATGACCTGATGCTAGAATATTGTCAGGAGACCTTGACCCCTAGGAACCCAAATTTCAGGTCAATCCTAGTGGGTTCCTTAGCCGCGAGCGTTTGGTTGTGAGGCAGACTTAGGAAACCCTAGGCAATAAACCCCGAAACATTCCATGGGAGTGCTGGGCAACGACGCTTAGATTCGTTTCTCGATGGACTGCTAAAACATACTTGGATAGCCAATAGGCAGGCACATTACATTCCTGGCCCTAGTTGATAAGGTTGCACTCCTCGCTTTGAGGGATGGCCACTTGTGGAACTTGTAGTGTCTTGGTTTGAAACTTACTACAAACATGTTTTCTCTCTGTGTTTGTGCATCATCTCCACCATCCATTCAAGTGGCCCAGCTTCCTCCCTCTTGCTCTTTTGGCTATACTTATGGTTGCAAAGGGGGGCTTGGTTCTTACACTTATTATTCCTCTTGTTGGTCTGGTTCAAAGTCAGGCTCTTCTTCCTAGATCTGGTTCTAGTGGCTCTTGTTGAGGTGGTTGTACTTACTATTCTAGATTCCCGATCCCTAGCAAGGCAAGTTCCTGTGAGGTTAAGGCAATTGAGATTAGGGGGGTGTGTTGCTCCCAAGCTAGTGTTAGGCTTGGGTATCTTGGAATAGAGTCCATGTTGTAGCACTCTCCTTGTTAGGTCTAGTTTTCTTTTTAGTTGTTCTAATATATATTCTCCTCCCAACTGTGTGACATTCAATATTGTGCTAAAAAATGTGTGATGTTGCTCTAGCATTCCTGTCTTGATAGTCATGGCTTTTCTTTCTACCCAGAGGCATTCACTCTTAGAATGGACCAATTTATAAGCTAAGTCTTTTATTCCATCTTCATTCTTGGCTACCCATTCCTCTATTTTCTCCTTCATCTTCTCTAGCCCTTGATTTTGGTATCGGACTAAGGTGGTGATCACCTACCCCTGTTCCCACCACAATGTGTACATTTGTTCTTGTTTTTGGTTTTTACATTCTACCTATTCCCTCAATATGGCATGCTCATTGAGAGATGATTGAAGCTTGTTGTGTAGCTTTGTTAACTTCTTTGTGGTTTCCTCATCTCTTTGGTTCCTTACCACCTATAGGTCTATCCTTGTCTCTTCTCTTTGCCTCTTCAACTCCTTAATTTTCAGCTCTAGATATCTATTTTCCCTAGAGTTGAAGGCACACATGTTTTTTAGGGAGATACGATTCTCTCTTTCTTCATCATACAAATCCTTTAGACTCTTTTCTCCCTCCCTTTCCTTTAAGGCCTCTTTTAGTGTGACTACCTCCCTATTTATGATGGTCATCACTCTTGCTGCTTGCTCCACACTATAGGCAATCTTCTCTTCTTTGAACTCTACAACTACGGCCTTATTCTCCTCTATTGCCTTGTTGAGTTAGCTTGGAAGTTCCTTTACTAGTTTGTCATGATCTTCATTCTTATGCATGACCAAAGGCATCAAAGTGGTTGACACTTCTAAGCAGATACCTTTGGACCTTGAACCAAGACCCTTCTACACCACTTCTAAGTGGTCTTGTTTTACTTCTTCAACTATTGCACTCATGTGCTTGGCATGTCCTCTCGTGTCATTGCCAATTCCTAGGATCAAGAGGGTTGCTCCACTAATCTCCAAATATTCAGGGTGATCTCCTCCTCCTCTTGTTGCCTTAGTCGTTCTTTCTCCTCTGCTTACCTCTTCTTGTACTCTTCTTCTAGTCTTTTTGATTCCTCCCCACCCTTTGTAGCTCTCTATGTTCCTCCAAGGTAGCATGAATTCTTCTTATGGGGTTTTTAAGAGTGATCTTTTTCCTCTCCCTTTGGCTTGACAACCCTGAACCATGTGCTACTCACTAGCTTGAGACTTCTTGTTGCTATTGAGAGGGTCGGTCATTCTCCTTTTCATTAGCAACTAGTTTTGTATTGTCCTACTATTCATTGTGGACTTCATCTTCTCCTTATTTTCCTATTGAAAGCAAGAGTCGGGCTTGCTAGGGTGGGGAAGAGGTGCTCCTCTTGGATAGGTGACAGCTTTGAGGTCTCCTTTACTACTTCTCTTTCCACCTCCCCCAAAGCTTCTTGAATGATGGCCATTAATACTCCTCCAAAGCTTATGACTGAAGCCTTGGAGGTAGGTTTTTTCCACTTGGACTCCATTGTGGTAGCTAGAGAGTCCCCTCCTGCCACCCTTGGTGCTATGGCTAGTACCTTTGCCTATGCATGTATTGTCTTCCTAATGTAGGCATTCCAATTCACCTTGTCCAAGGTGTTTGTTGCAAGGCTCTCTAAAAATGGTACGCCTATTCTATTTATGAGAGCATTATATATCTGGCTTGAGAAAAGGGTGTGAACTATTTTTGCCTGCACTCAAATGGTGGGGTCAGGAATGTTAGCTAGGTTGATTCCATCATTTGTAGACCTTCTTTTTGTCCATCCCTAGCCTCTCATACACATCCCTCTTTGGCCTCTTCTTCGGCTTCACTGCTAATCCTAGTGCCTTCTCCACAATCTCTAGATTAAGTGCAACTTCCACCCTTCTAGAGGTTTCACCTTACCTAATGGTCACCATGACACTGTTCCTCTGAACATTGAAAGTTCTCAAGAATTCTGTACATTTGATGTAGTTGAGGTCTTGTTCCACATTTCTAGGTACTTGGCAAGATTACATCATTATATCATCTATGCCACTGCCTCTTCATATATCACCATTCCTTCCAAATTGTGGATGCCGCAGTATTTTAATTTATTGAACACTCAAATCTCCATGGCTAATCCATATGTTCTATGCTTCTCCTCTGAGAAGGGAAGCCTATTGACTTTATCTTATTGACCTTCCATTTAGGTTTCTATTGCCACACAATATCCCACAATTAGTTTTCTTTAAAGGGTGTCTCTTGCACATAAAGTAAAATAACTAGAAAGATTAGTATTCGACAATGAGGAATATAATCCACAAATGAGAATTATTATACCAATCAACCCACACATTTTTACACATTCATTCTTCCCTTTTAAAGTTCAATTTCTATTTTGAGTTTTCATCCATTTTTCCACTTTTACCCCCGCTCCCTTGGAGAATATGAAAATCATTTCTAGGATTGTGGAAATCAAGGTGTATGGGAATCAATGCATTCATGGTGTGCCTCACTTTCTCAAGAGCCAATCGTAAAACTTGGGGTTATATTCTAGAGTTGCATAATGGTCCATATCCTATGGGCGAATGTCTATTTGCATGATATAAGTTAATACATTAATTAAGACATCACCGAGGAGTTGAGTCAACTTAAAATTTGGAGTTCCTTCTCCATTAGAATCTTATCCAAGTATGGGTGAAGTATGATATTGTCTTCTAATGGCTGATTCCTAGTTATGGCCAACACTCTAAATGAGGTTGGGGCCACATAGGTGTGGTTGTATTTGGAAGTTTTGTGTAATATTCCGCGTTTTTTTTTATAAAAAAAACGAATTGGATAAATGGAAAAAAAAATTTCCCCCCCTTATCCCTCCAGCCGACTGACGAGCTGGAGGGGGAGGGAAATAGTAGGAGCAATTAAGCTCCTTGTTGGAGCCTTATGGAGGGAGGGGGGACATGCGTGTCGACATGCAGGGGAGGGAAGATCCCCCTCCCCTCCACTATTTAAATAACGGACCAAAGATGAGGAGGGGGACGGAAGACTGCTGCCGCCTGCTATGCCGCTGGAGATGCCATTGTTAGCCTGTGAGAGGGAGGGAATGGAGAGAGTCATGAACTGCTGTGAGGAAGGAGAGAGTGGTATATGGCTGTGAGGAGGGAGGAGGTGTTGTATAAAGCCGTTGTTCCAAACAGAGTGCCACCTCTCTCTCCCTTGATCATCGACTGTGCCAGGCCATGGAGCCGTCATGACTCTGTTGAAGCATGTCGTGAATGGAGAGGGACAAAAATCTGGCCGCCATCAGCGTCGTCAAAACGTCTTCTTCCTCCACGTGGTAGATTCCGTGGGCCAGAGAAGCTTCAACGAAGCTTTCTTAGGAAGCTTCTAAGGCCTTGGGAAGGCCCCCTTCCTGTGGGCTCCCTTAAGCCCTTCCAAGGTTTATAATTCCCCCCCCCCCCCCCCTGATTTAAGCCCCCATTTCTAAGGGTTCCATCTAAGCTCCTTGTTCTCCCCCCCCCCCCCCCCCCCCCCCCCCGAGTTTTAATCCTCCCTAAACCCCCTTTGTTTCCCCCCCCCCCCCCCCGGGTTTAATTCCCCCCTAAACCCCCTTTGTTCCCCCCCCCCCCCTGGGTTTAATCCCTCTAAAGTCTTTTTTTTCCTTTTCCCCCCAGTTTTAAACCCCCCCTAGGATTATTAAATTCCCTTTTCCCCTTAAGCCCCTCCCTTAGACTTTGGGGAACCTACCCCTGGTTTTAATTCCCCTAAGCCTTTTTTTTTCACCCCCTTATAACCCTTTTAACCCTTCTTCAACCCCCCTCATAACTCTCATTTTCCCACAACTCCCTAAGCTTTCTTCCTAATCCCCCCGTATCCCCATTATTATTTTCCCCCCCGAACCTAAAAATCCAAACCATCATCATGGCCTCGTATGATATCCCGTAAGGGAAAAGTAGCCGTGAGAGAAAAAAAAAAAGGGAGGGAAGGTAGAGGGAGTAAAAAGAAGGAGCGAAGGAGGAAGAGTGGGAAAAAGACAAAAGAAAGGGAAGGAAGGAGAGATGGTGGAATTCCAGAAGAAAGAGGAAAAGGCTATCTCACATTCGAACTACGATGCCGCCGAAGAAAGTCCAAGGTGTAGCTGCAGGAGGGTCATCCCCCAGTATCCATGTGGATATCTCACCTCAAAGCCAGGTTTTTCTTCTTGGCTTTAATTCGGTTTTAAATCGATCATGCAAAGAAAAATTGTTAAGGATAGGATATATTTGTTCGAGTTATTTGTAACGAAGGAGTTTAGCTTATGAATGACAATGTATAGAACTTAGTTTCTTCAAATTGCATCAAGCATTATAAATTACGAGCAAGATTAACCTTTTACTATAGTAGTATATTTTAGTTAAATCCTAAGGTGTAGAAATTATATCTTGCACCATTAGTCTTATTCCTTTCGCAACGAATCGTTGTAAATGGTTAAATTCATGAAAGGTTTCTTTCGATGCTCAAATTACTAGGAAGTTATCTTGAATATTTGCACATCTTAGCAAGGCAAGTGTTGTTAGTTGGCATGAGATCATCTTTAAGGAAAATGGAAGTGAAATTAAACTGTATTGACTGGGAAGTAAATTGTCACAAGGATAGCAAAACCGTGACAAGACGATTAATATTACTTTCCAAAAGATAACTGAACCAATCTAAACATAGAAACACTCATACCCTAAACACTTGACTACTTTCCTTACTATAGGGATAATCAATTCGTAAAGATAAGGAACTAGGGTTTGTCCCTAAGGTTCTTAAAAGAAGAAACCCTAGGCCTGACATACGTCAGCTTAAAGAATCTAAACAGATTATTCCATCGCAGGACTTGCGCAACAAGTATGAAATCATTTAGTCTTGTGATTGATTCACAAGGAGAAAGAGTAAAAAACCCTCATCAAGGATGGTAGATCCCTACGCAAGTTATCTTGCAAAAAGACGCATTTTTGGATATCCTTCTAAATAAGGAGAGTTGTAAATCGGAAACTAGCATATCTAAGGCACTTAGGGTTAACCAAATTGGGTATGCCCTACACCGGAATGTAAAAGATCTTGCCAATTTACAAGACACCTTGGGAACGAGTGCTGTTACACTCAAAAGGAAAGAACACTTCCTTAGCAGTTTGCCATACAACTGGGTTGATTAATGGGAAATGTGTGTGCTTGCTAGAGATTTTAGGGCTCTGTTTGAATTATGAATTACAAATTAAATGAGTACCTATACTTCAGGTTAAAAGGGCTGAAGGGAGAGGCAGCTTCAGTTACCCCCGACTGCCTGCCTGACCCTAACCAAGGGGATTGTTGACCGCGCCGGGAACGTGGACCGAACCCGCCGCGAGAGGTCTCTCCGTTGAGTTCTACTTGGAGCAGGAGGACGCTTGGGTGCCAGGGGGCTCTGGCCGTAAATCCCTCGCCTTCCGGGTCCTGCACAAGAGGCTAACGTGACTCGGGATTGGATCTCGAGGCCCACATACTAGTTGACGGGCGGAAGCTTGGAATAGTGATCCCTGAGGATTACTGGATAGCCTTCGGGCGGAAGCCTATGGGCGGAACTCCTTGTATTTCATAGATAAAATTATGAAATGTTAAAAGAACTTGCTTGATATTGTTTTTCTATGTCACGTGGTAAGATTACGTGAAAGAACCAGTGCTTAAAGGGATTAATTAAAGAAGCTGATTGTTATATGTCAAATTAATGTATTAGATAATTACATAACTAAAACAAACCGAGGAAAGTGTGGAGGATGGGCCATGGGTCCGTCCTACGGTTGGGTGGTCCCGATTAGCCGGGAACTTTTCTCAAAAATCTCGAAGAACAGCGGAATGATCATCATCATCAAAAAGAATAACGATGACCTAGAGTTACGTCTTACCCGAACCAAGTGCAGCGTGAATCCGCTTCGGACCTGGCGTTCTGCGTAAAGTAGTTCGCTCGGGTCTAACGCTAGTTGCTATTAACTAATGACCCATTAGGAAAACCCTAATTCCGGTCGATCCTAAGTGGGAACGGCCAGGATACTTCCGCTACGTGGCAGACGCGGGAAGAACTAGATCACAAAACCCGTAACATTCCATGGGAGTGCCGGGCGGAGCTTTCTAGACATCCTTTCCAATGGACTGCTAAGACGTGTCCTAGATGATACTAGGGGACACGTTACATTTTGATGGCCCGTCGTTGCTCTGCATTGGTCAAGATTTTGTAACCTTCTTGAGGCTATGAAAGGTGAAAATTATACCACTTGTTGAGAGCAATTTTTAGAGACCTGTCAAGTGTATATTTAGGAGTGGATATGTGCAAATTTAAGGTGGGAATTTATAGTCGACTGAAGTGGAACATAAAGATCCGACAATTTTAGAGACCAAGGAAGACGAAAAGGCAAAACTTCAGCCATTATGGTAGTTGCAGATTTTTAGTAATTTTTTCGATTGCCAAATGGAAGAGAGAGAGCTTTCTGGTGGTTTGGGATGTTGAGTCAGTCAGGCAGGATTTTTTAGAACTGAATTCGAATGTCAGATGGGATGAGAGACAAAGCCGAGGACCATGCCAAGGTCAAAATGGCCAAGAGATTTAAAAGGTTTGGGCATGGCCCTTTTCGGGGGGCAATTGGTCACTTTAAAAAACATGATTTGGGAGGGGAGGGCATTTCAAATCCGTGCCATTCAGGACGTGCCACCCCCCTTCTTGGTGACGAATTTTGAGGAGAGGGCCATAGCAGTTACAAGCAACTTATGCAACAAGCATTGGCAATGTTCTTCCCAAAATTTTCACTTCTCTTTGCCAGTTGTAGATCATGAAATGGTTGCCTGATGAGGAAGATGCAATTCTATTCTTTCTCTCTCCTCTCTCCTCTCTCCTCTTGAGGGTTGTTCACATGCATGAATCCATGGAAGAAAGGGAAAGAATTGGATGTGAGAGGTTGATGGAATAATGGTACCAGAGCAGAGTAGATCATAGATTAGAGTTGGAGAGAGTGTTACCGGCCATAAATGAGTGTCAGCAGTCTCCCAACCATTAAATACATGCCTCCTAAACTGGGTTTCTATGCGTAAGCACTCATTGCATTCATTTTATGAAAGATTTTTGATGAAATTTTTTGTAAATGGATTTATTTGATTGAAAATGCTGAAATTTATTAGGAATCTTTAAAAAAACCAAAAAGTTTAGTCATTTTATAATTTACATCAAAACATGCAAGCCTGCAATTATGCGATTTTCATGAAAATGATAAATTTGGGAGATTTTGTTGTGATTTTGGGGTTCATATGGAGTGGAAATGAGTATAAAATTAATGTTCAGTAATTGTGACCAGTCCCAACCCATAAATCAAAAATATCATAATTTTTATTTAAATAAATGAAGAAAAATAGTGAATTACACTAGAAAATGAAGAAAAAATATGTATTATGTGTGTGAATGTATGGCATAGTTGTAGCATAAGGGATAAGCCTCAGTTCAGCTATTTCTCCATGTCAAAATCCATATTTATTACTTTTTATAAGAAAAACACATGGAAAAATCACTCTTTGCACCTATCAACGATGCATAACCTAAACGGTAGGGGAAAAGAGGGGTTTTGATGCTAATTAGTTGCTAGGAATATTGGAAATTCTGATCTATTTGTTTGTCCATACCATATAGGATGTTTATAAATTAAGTTTAAAAGGGGTTAAATAGCACGAGGATGCTCGAGGCTAACCCTTAGCAACAAAGCATGATGTGTAGGGGCTGAAATCATGGAAAGAAATGGTTGTTGCACTTCATAATGTTGATTTATAAATCATAATTTTTTTAGCATGATGGCATTCACATTTGCATTGCGCATATCACATGGTAACTCTTGCATGCATTGCAATTGGTTCCTTATACTTATGACCCACGTTGAGTTGTGAGACACCTAAGCTGTAGATTTAGGCATTTGGGTTAAGAGTGGAGTTTGTGAAGCATGTGTTGTGTTAGCGGCGCTTCGAGGGGCCAAAATCCCCGAGGTGTAAGTGAGCTACAGTGGGGCCACGACATTCAGCTGGAGGTGTGCCTCCTTCTATTTGTGCTTACGAGGTATTTTATATTGATCTATGTGTAGGTTTAATCGTTGGACTACAATTTAAAACAAACGCAAGATTCACGATAGCAGTTATAGGACAGTGTGTCCCTTAGGCGCTCTAGGCCGCGAGGCCAAGGAGTTGTAGTCTTTGAGTATAGAGAGGCTAGTGCTTAGAGCCAGTGTCAGGCCCGTTTTAGGTCCTGACAACTAGTCATTGGAGTTCTAAAAGTCCTTGTGGTGGCATGGAAATTTTACTTTTCTTATAGGATGTGATCAAGCATTGGCATATGGCCTGGCCTTGTGAAATTTCATTGCCAATCTCTCATATGCAATAGTGGAAATCTTAATATAAATGAATTCATATTCTTTCCAAGAATATGGCAAGGAATGTACCTCGTTTGCTATGGGTTTGTCAAGTATGCTTGGGTCTAAACATTCTTAACTTCTAGCAAAGAGTGTGAAAGTTGAATGCAACCACCATCATATGCATGTTAGCAAGTCATCCCACATGTCCATGCCCACGTTGGATGCCACTTCAAGAATGGATCATCGTGGTTGCAGTGGCCTAAGGTCTGCTAAGTGGTTTGGATTTAGTTGAATAGGAAAAGTTGATGCATGGCACTTCCACTTGAAGATTCTTAGTGCATGTGGCAAGCTTGGTTTGTGAGGTTTGAATTTTGATTTATGCTTTCACATCAAGTTTTGCAGTGGTGATCATCTTAGAGTCATTAGACCCTCACTTATGAGCTGTTGCTCCTAGACTTTTGGTTGAGCTTTGGGTCGATAGGCCATTTGAGCATCCTTCCTTTTAGTTCTTCTCCTCTCCTATTTTGATTGAAATCAATGAAGCTTGGTTTTTGGGGCATGAGATTGAGGATCATATATAGCACTCCAGAGTTTAAGCAGCCACAGCAGGGTGTTACCCCATAGTATCCTTGGGCTCGCACCAATCCCTTGAACTTCATTTTTTGCTTGTGTCCCTTGATAGAGTATAGCAAGACTAAGTCTCCTTGCCCAAAGTCTTGTTGTTTGATGTATTTGTTAAACCAACCCTTATGTTGTGCTTTTTCACATATTAGGGCATGGGTTGCAATGAGACAATAGGCATTCCAACTCTACTAATAGATTTATCCATGCTTCTCCCATCTCTCTTGGGCTACTATTTTCAAGCTTGGAATAAAGAATTCCATCGACAAAATAGCTTCGGTTTTGTATGTCAATCTAAATGGAGTCTATCCCAGGGCATTTTTGTAAGCTATCATATATGCCCATAAAGTTGCCATGAGATTGTTGTCCCAATCACTGTGCGAGGCAAATACCACTTTTGTTAGAATACCCACCAAGTTCTTGTTTGTGGATTCGGCTTGACTATTGGCTTGAGGATAATATGGAAAGGACTTTCTGTGGATTATTTGGAAGGTGGATAACAAGTGAGCAATCACTTCATTGATGAAATGTGTGCCTTGGTCACAAACCAACTCTATGGGGCAACCGAACCGTGAGATCACTTGCTCCCAAAGGAACTTGGTCGTGGTCCTTGCATCATTCTTGTGAGTTGCTCGAGCTTCTGCCCACTTGGCGAGGTAGTCTATAGCAACAATGATTGGGCCGATGAAGTCGATTCCCTACTTCTCAAGTGGTTGGCATGCAATTGTAGGGATCAACTCCATTTTGTCCTTATGAGTAGGGACTTTGGTCCGTTGCTAGTCATCGTAATACTTCACAAACTTAGCTGCATCACAAAATAGTGTTGGCCATCACAATTTGGACTGGAGCACCTTTCGTGCTATAGTGTCTCCAGTGAAGTGCCCTCAAGCTATTCCACCATGTTCTTCTTTGAGCACATTATACATTTCATATTTTGTAGATGTGTCTTCTTAAAATTCCATCTTGTCCTACCTGATATAGTTGACCTGCAATCAACTGATAGGGTTGGATCTTCAAGATTAGTCTTTTTAATCTAGCTTTCTCTATGGGTCATTCTAGTACTTTGTTCTCAAGTATGTGGACTACGTCATCCGCCCAATATGGCGTGAGATCTGCTCTAAACAATTCTTATTCATTGGACATTTTAAAAAGGTGTGCATCTAGTAGGTCATCATTGATTCCCTGTCTAGCTTCTTCTCTAGTGGGTATGTGGGACATATGATCTACCATATAATATTTTTTTCTCTTGCATATGAACAAAGAGAAGTCAAATTCCAAAAGCAGACGTAGGTGAAGGATGTCATTATAGAAGATAGTGTTTGAACCATCACTAGTATCATGTGTGGCCTAAGAAACATTGAACTCCCTTAAAGTTGGTCAGAGAGGGAAGGTATATAATCACTTTGACTTTAGAGAAGTCTATGGCTATCACATTTTCCTCAACACAACATTTCCTAAGATGCAACTATGCTTCACCCAAAACTGGTACTTTAAGGGGTTCAGTGAGAGACCATATTGTTGACACCATTCAAAGACTAGTCATAGCTTTTTCAAGTGCTTTTCCCAGTTGGTGTGGATGCATAGGTCATTGATGAAGACTTCCAATCCTTTCCTAAGCATGTCCTTGAAAATGGCACACATGAGGCACTGGAACATAGCAAGAACATTAGTTAGTCCAAATGGCATGACTATGTAGGCAAACACCCCCCATTTAGTGGCAAATGTCATCTTGTGCACCTGCCGTCCAGATGATGGATTTGCACTTGGTTATAGCTTGAGAAGTCATCCAAAAAGCTGTAAGCTTCCTTTCTTGCCACTCTCTCTAGCATATGCTCCATGTATGGTAGTGGGTAATTGTCTCTCTTGGTGGCTACATTGACCTTCTTATAGTTTACACACACTCAAATCTTCCCATTCTTTTTATCAGTATGACTATGGGTGACACCCAGTCTATGTGCTCTAACTTGTAAATAAATCCTACCTTCAATAGCTTATCAATCTCCTCCTTTACAACATGTGCATACTTTGGACTCATTGCATATGGTTGTTTCTTGACTAATACTGCTTCGGGGATCATGGGAATGTTGTGAGTCACAATACTTGGATCTATTCCCTTCAGCTCATCTAAAGACCATGCAAATATATTAGTGAACTCCCTTAGGAGATTTATGAGATCATACTCTTCCTCCTCAATTAGTTCGTCCACTATGTACATAGGTCAAGGCTTGCCCTTCCCTCCCACCAATTTGACCTCCTTAACCTTGGTTGGTCCTTCAATGGGTTCACTTGCTTTCCCTTTCCATTTGGCTCCTACTAACACCAATATTCGATCATCCTGTTTTTACTTCATGAAGTGCTTGGGCAGGTCTTGGGGTTTGTTCTTTCATTTATCTTCTAAAGACTTTGACTATTTTTTTTCTTCTCCCTTAACCTCCTACACCTTATGTGGACTAGGAGCTCCCCCTTGGTATGCTGGGTCCCAAATGGTCAACGTAGCTTAGGGTAATTATCAAAACTCTCCTTTGACTTGAAATTATACTCATCATCCTCACTAGAATGAAAGGGAGCGACAGATCGAAGGTTGGACTCGAGAGCTATGGCGGGAGAGCAAGAGCAAGAAAGAAAGAAACTAGAAATGGGAACTCCAATAGTCACAATGTGTGACCGGGCCTTCCTTTATTCAAAATGTCACTAAAAGAATAAAGAATAAAGTGACGGTGACAGATGTCCGCCACCTGCAGTGTGCAGTGGCGGTGATTGTCAGTGTAGTAACACACAGGTGGCAAGGCAGAGGCGCCTTTACCCCCAACAACCTCCCACTTAAAGGCGAATCTGCCCCAGTGAGGAGTGAAAAGAAAAAGAAAAAAGACAGTACAACATGTACACATGTACAACAGGATGAGGAAAGACGTCATCTCATCCCACGCCCATCAACCTCCTGAGGAAGGCAAAGCGCTCTGTAGAGAGGCTTTTCGTGAGCAGATCTGCAGGATTCTGGTCAGTCGAGATCTTGACAAGATCCACAGACTTGTCCTCAACGAACCCACGTATGAAGTGATACCTCACCTGTGGAAGACCAGATTCTTGGTTAACTGAATAGCACTCATAGAATCCGAATGCAGTGTAGGGATAGCTCTGATACCAGTTGAAAGGGAGCGACGGATCGAAGGTTGGACTTGAGAGCTATGGCGGGAGAGCAAGAGCAAGAAAGGAAGAAACTAGAAATGGGAACTCCAACAGTCACAATATGTGACCGGGCCTTCCTTTATTCAAACTGTCACTAAAAGAATAAAGAATAAAGTGACAGTGACGGGCGCCTGCCACCTGCAGTGTGCAGTGGCGGTGACTGTCAATGTAGTAATACATGGGCAGCTAGGCAGAGGCGCCTTTACCCCCAACATAGAAGAGGCTTTCTCTCCTGGTGCTCACAACTCTAAAGATGACTCCACATAGTGTGTGGTGCAAGAACAAGCTAGTCCCACTTGCTCATAATCTACCACCTCGAGGCATTCTAGCTAAGCTCGATTGCAATCTACCTTGGAAACTCCTTTGCTCACTCAAAATATGCTGACCTCTTGGGGTTTAGTGTCTACTTTGATTTTCTCAACTACTCTTCCCTCCATATCATATTATATGGTCTCTACTTCCTCTCTGCTCCCCTCGTTGATGGAACAACAGTCTTTGCCCTCATCGTCAAAATCGTCATACTAGAACTATATGTCACTTGTAGGATTCCTACTTTTGAGCTCTACCACACTTGCCATGAGAGTCTAGTTATATGACAAATTTAGGTCGTGCACCTTAGTCCGTTGCCACTCTCTACTTTCCATAAGATCCTTGAGAGGCTTTAAATTGGAAGTTGGGCCAAGCTGACTTGACAGGTACTTGAGGATTTTGTGAAGTTCTAATTTGGTGGCTAGGATACACTAGGTGATTGGTGTTGGTTGACCGATGGAATTCCCGACCATCATGCATAGAGGGTTCCTACTTCTGAGCTCTACCACACTTGCCATGAGAGTCCAGTTATATGACAAATCTAGGTCATGCACCTTAGCCCATTGCCACTCACTTGTGCAAGGTTCCTACTTTCAATCTCTACCACAGTTTCCATGAGAGTCCAATTATATGACAAATTTAGGTCGTGCACCTTAGTCCATTGCCACTCTCTACTTTCCATAAGATCCTTGAGAGGCTTTAAATTGGAAGTTGGGTTAACTGCAAGCTAACTTGACAGGTACTCGTGGATTTTTGTAAAGTTCTAATTTGTTGGTTGGGACATGATAGGTGATTGGTATTAGTTTACCCATGGAATTCCTGACCATCATGCATAGACATATTGCAGGTAGACTAGAGGTGATGGAAATCTTAGGTTTGCTAAGCTGAGTCTACAGCTTTCCTGGATCCACCCTCATCCTCCAAGAATGGGAGATCAATGGTTGTCAATACATGTTAATGGCCATTCCTTTAGGACTCCAAAGGGTCTAATCTTCATCTCATTTTCTAGAGTGACATTGAACCTTGCGGTTTCCACTGGTGGGTTTTCCCAAGCTTGCAAGAATGGGTGACTAAGTACACTTACCCCTGTTCCTCATTTCCTTGGTTTGCCTTGTGAGAGAGAGAGAGAGAGAGAGAGAGAGAACTTCTGGTTCACAGGACGAGGAAGCGCTGCCCCGATTCTTAGGCATCAGTGATTCGTGCTGCTCCAGGTGAGTCTGATGTTTTCCAACAAGTATCCTGATCAGATTTAGAAAGTTTGTGGTGATTGTGTGCACAGACAGTGAGGAGGGGTCAAACGCACTGGAATCGCGCCCGCCGGCGACGCACTCGGACCAACTCGCTGTGGTCCGATTTCCAGAATCGGACCACCCGAGTTCGGGAGTCGGACCCCGTCCGATTCCCAGAATCGGACCAGCCCGATCAGACGTGCCACGTGGCACTCGGACCAACCCATCCGATTTTGAGAATCGGACGTTCGGACCAACCCGTCCGACTCGGACACTCGGACGAGTCCATGATCGGACCAGCTCAGAATCGGACCAGCCAGAATCGGACCACCTTGTCCGATCCGATTCCCAGAATCGGACCACTTGAAAATCGGACCACTTTTTGATCCAACTCCCAGAATCGGACGCGACCAAAATCGGACCACTGGTCCGATCGGACGCACCCAAAATCGGACGTCCGATTCTGATAATCGGACTCCTGAAAATCGGACATCTGAGAATCGGACAAAAAAACTGTCAAAATCGGACACGTGTCTAGAACACAAATTCTGATACATCTAAACCCCGAGATCGACCCCTAAGGCTATGTAGAGCTGAAGGCACATCACAGATCCATAACCGGGCTAAAATTTAGAGCACGTAGTTCAAAATTTGGTTATAAACGGTCCTCCAAATTGCATATGGCGTCTACCGTAACGGCCCTGCGGGCCGAGGGGACTGCCCCTCGGACCCCGTAGAGGGGGCTCTGCCCCCTCCGCACCTCCCCCGAGTAGGTTGGAGAGAAAACGCGCGCCGTGACAGGCCTTCCAAATTGGACCCCAGTGAAGTAATGGCTCTACACAAGCATGGATGCTCACTTGCAAAAGAGCAACCAAAAGCCCATACCCGGACAGAGAGAAACAGAGACCCTAGAACATCAATGGGCCAATCTAGCCATCAAGGGCGAAAAGGCCACACCATGAGAACACAAAGACATTGTGTTCAGACTGTGTCTAGCCAGAGCAAAATGCAACTTCAGCAAGCTACAAATGCGAATATGACTAGACATAACACTCTTGACGAGAGATGTACCTTGAATAGCACTGCACTGACGATCCAAGACAGCAGTGGAGAATCCACATCTGGTCGTGCAGTCGAGAACTCAAGGGCATCTGTCAGAAGGCTTAAATTTACAAGCCAGGACCCGGAAGATGAAGACATAGTACCACCTGATTATCTTAGGGTCAAACTCACCGCAACAAGAGAGCATACTACTGATGCTCTGATTGATGAAGGAGCAGATTTCAATATCTTGACCTATGACTCATGGACCCTACTAGGCCAACCAGTGCTCACACCGACTAGTGCAACTCTTAGCCCTTACGGGGGACAACCACAAGCACTAATAGGGAAGTGCAAAATCCTTGCGACAATTGAAACGGAAAGCTTGCCTATCCTATTTCATGTTCCTCCAAAAAGTGCTAGCTGCAGGAAGGAAACCCTCCTAGGAAGACCCTTCAAAAGGGCGACCAAATGTGAGGCTGACTATGTAGCACAGAGGATACACCTGACACTACCGGGTGTGAGGATAGTCACCACCTTTAGCAAGGGTGACCTTATCGACCCTCAAGGGAAAGGCAAGGAAGGTGCTGACGTAATAGTCAAGCCTACTGACGAGAGCAAGGACTTGTTGGAAAAACTGATACAAGCACAGGTCGAACAATGAGAACTAGTGAGTGAGGCTAGGCCTGAACCAAGAAGGTCAAGAGACAATGCCAAGGACGGGCTTTGGACTTACAAATATCGTAGAAGACCCCAAAAGAAGCCCAAGCCTTATAGACGGAGGCGACGATGGAGAGCCAGCACAATGCCACGATGGATATCCAAGGCGTTGCTTCGGGCTCAAGGGTATTATGCAGGCAACCGATGGATTTGGGTGCCAAAACCCCTTGCCAAACCTCCCTGGTTGACTGAAGGCCAGAGTGCATCAAAAGCAACGAAGCACAGGAGAAAATCTAAGAGAAACTCTAGGTCTCGAGGTAAGAGCCGCACATGAGTGTTCGAAAGAAAGAGCCTCAACCTAGCATGCTTAATAAGCAGATGTCATACGTAGCCATTGAGCAGGCACAAAAATCGTTAGCGCCCAAGGAGCCTTTGATTCCCCAAGGGGAGAACAAGCATCATAGGCACAACATTGCTCAAGGCAAGGCTGATCGCTCAACAAAGAAAATGGCACAATCGTCTAGTAACCTCGGGTAGACCATTCAGCGAGTGCCAAGTCCACCTAAGAGTCCTAGATCTCCTACGCCCTCTTCTCCCAAACAGACACAGGAAGCACCACAGCAGTTGTCAAGGGCGACTGTTCAGTTCCAATCGCTACCTCCATCTAAGCTTCCAACTGTCAAAGAGGCGGGACATGATGCCATCTGTACCTCTCGACCCAAGGATATGCCTGAGCCACCTAATGCGACTAGATCAACTCATGTTCGATCTACACAAATGAGTGCTCAAAGGCCAACGAAAGACACAGCCACTTCTGATCGCCCTAGGGACTTGACACCGCAATCCACCAAGGGTAGCCAGCCCACTGAACTAGTTGCTACTACTTCCAATCAGGGATCACAGCAGTCACAGCCCTTGGCCGTGACAATGCCCCTTGTGGAACGTGTCCTTAGTAGTTTACCTGTGGAGGAGGTGTCGCAACCAAATCCCTCGATAGCTCCAGCACTTTCAAAGTGCCTAAAGCCTAGGACGGGGGAGTTAAACGCAGGGGAGTGGGTTGAAAAGCTAGACTCTCCAAAAAGGGCGGCAGTTGTGCCCTCACAACCAGGCAAGGCTATTCAGCAAACCACGGCTATGTCCCGTAAGGACACACTAGAGAAGGGAAATGCTGAGGCCCGACCAAGCACATCAACGGTCGATATAGCCCAGGGTCCTGAGTCATTGAGAGAGGCACCTTCATTGACCAAGAAAGAGAGGAGAAAGCAAAGAAAACAGCAACAGATGCAGGTGGTTGTGGACCCCAAGAACATTGAGACGAAGGGCGCTGGAGAGCAGATGAATAAAGCATCGAGTCCACCCACCAATGAACCCATTGATGCCTCTCCTAATAGCGGTGAAACCTCAGACACACCTGTGTGCTCTGACAAACCAAAGCAACAGTTGCCATCAACAGTTGCTTGCAACACTCTATCCACTGACAATAGAACTCACATTGATCAATCAACAGTGGATAGAATGTTGTCACAACAGGGTGACAAATCTATACCAGTCACATCCGAGAAAAACCATGACAAAATGGTAGCAAAACCTCAGGAGAAACGTGAGAACCCCAAGAGCATAAGAAATCCTAGCGTTGACCAATCTTGCTCATCTAGGCCTGAGCCCCTAGCCATGCTAAAGCCTAAGGAAACTCTTAGAACTTTGCATGAGATAGCAACCGAGCAAGCCCTCGTTGAACATAGAAATGTCGCAGAATGCTTAACTGAGTTGGAGGCTAAGCTCAAAGTGGTCGCACGTGTCGACCTCCTTGCGGACGTGGGCACGATCCCCAAGGAGCAGCTTGGAGAGTACTTGACCTTTCCTCTATCATGGGAAGAACAAGAACATCTTAATGGGCACTACGACAGGCTCCTGCATGAACAGATGCGACTCATCCCTGACGAGGAGGCTGATGAACTACGCTTAACTGTCACGTTCAATGAAGTGCTCTGCCGACCGAATCTCGTAGACCTAGAGCTACTAAAGCGACTGTCAGCAGGCCAGAGTCAATTTGAGCAGCGTTGGTGCGAAAGCCGCGTCGTAATGGCCGAACTAGGGGCTCAGATCATGACGGTCTCAGAAGAGCAATTGGCCAAATGGCGATCTCAAAGAGACCCAACCTACGTGGCACCAACTTCCCTTCGAGTGCTCACTGACATTCGGGGTGCGGACTTGGCTGGGACTAGGCTACAGGGCCCTTTGATTGATAAGGTTCTCACCGAAGAGGAGTTACATATTGCCAGTAGACTTGGTCAAGGTTATATGCTACTCGACGTGGCAAAATATCTATCAGTATTAAGTCAGTTGCCACGAATACTAGATGCGTGTGCCATGCTCCGGTACAACCCCGAGTTCTACACTTGGTTCTTATCCTCGTGATGTGACATGGATTCATAGATATGTATATAAATAAACACTGATTTTTGTGTCACCATGTATAAACAATATCAACACACACAAGCAATGATAGTCAAGCGCAGGGAGAGGAGTCGGGTTTGACAGGCTAAGCTCCTCAGGTCCTCCTCATATCACACTTTTAAAAGTCGGGTGACCAGCCCCACCTCCAAGTGAAGGGCATGCAACCCATATTGCCGCCATAGGAGGCCTTGACCAACAACTCTGATGGTGTAGACAAAGTGGAGTCTCTTCCTATAGACCTTCTTCCCTTTTGGTCTATCCTCCCGAGGAAGTACCCTGTCCCACTCCATGACAACCAGTCCACACGACTTAGCATAAACTAATGTCTGCAAATGACTGGAGGCTATGCGAACATCAGCATGGGGACCATTCCCCTACAACAAACACCGCATGCCTCACTCCTCCCTTTTTTGTCATATGCACTTCATAAACCACACTAAAATCCCTTCCATGCAAACAGTGGTCTCCTGTATCAAGGTCTAACCCTTGGTTCGCACCTTGCAGGTTTCCTTTTTTGGCGGAACGCATGGAGAATCATGAAGAGTTGGCTTGCAAAGACGCTCTTCGCAGAAGGCGGGAGCATGTGGCATGCGTCCCTCCACCAAAGCGCTATGTGCCCACCATCAAGAGGTATGCCAAGAAGCGGGGCCCTAAGCAACATTGCCCAAGGCGAAGGCCGAAGAACCCTCGAGTTCAGAAGGTCGAGACCCAAAACCTGCAACAGGCCACAGCACTAGTGGTGCGCACTCCCAGCTCCTGCTCGGGCCCCAGACGCTCAAAGGCAGAAAGGGCAGCTCGGGAACGAGAAGAATTTAATGAATTATTTAAAGAAATTCTGGAGACGGTAGCGAGCCGGGATTACACCATTCATATCCCGGCCAACATGTTCCCTGCTCACCCCCACGGGAATCCCACACCAGCAGAGCCCCAATCACCCGGCCATCCAGACTCGCCCCGCCTCGTACAAATCGAGTAGCCCATAATGCATAAGGGACTTATCAAATGATAACTGGCCAGGACTTTTTGTTTTAAATGGTTGAGCGTTCCCGACTTGTTAAATGTTGACATGTTCCTGACTTGTATGAGCTTATCGTATCTGCGTTTAATATATGCTACGCCTTTAGCAAAAGAAAAAGCTAATCAAGCGCAGGTGATAAATGTCTAGTCAACACCATAGAATTCAAATAAGTGATGTCTCCTTGTATTGCACTGGTTCATTATAGTTGCAGCATACATAATGCATATGCTCTCATGAAGCGACAAGTGGATGCAGGATGATACAGGTCCTTGTGCAAAAATGTTCAATGCCCAATCACCGCAATACCCACAACCCCACAACGAGCCGGCAAAGCCATGCTGTCGAAAGCACCCTTGCCAACCGGCCACATTGCATGGCTCGAAAACAAACATTCCAGGGCCACGCCCCTTTCTGGGTCATGCTCTATAGTTGGCTCACAGCAATCGTTACCTCAATTGTACCCACATCGCATGTGCCGCAAGGAGGGTTGCAATATCTCAAGTGTATCTCCCCCTTTCGCCAACTACTTCTCTGACAACGAGGCTAGGGCACCATCATCATTGTACTATTCATTTTCGGAGCCTTCGAAGCTTGACATTTTCCAACCCATTGAAAGGTTGATAGCCTCAACATATTGTAATGGTTGTACTCAGGAAAAAAAAAAAGAAAAAAAAAAGAAAAAAAAAGAAGAAGAAGAAAGAAAGAAAGAAAGAAAAAGAAAAAGAAACGAAAAGAAAGGAAAAGAAAAGGAAAAGAAATGAATAAAAAAATAAGAAGCACCCACGATCACAGCACAGCACCTAGGGGTCCTCAAAATTAGGTACGTCTGGTGACCTTGGTCGACCAGCTTCGTCCCTAGTCCCCTAGCCCCCTACAATCACCCACAATTGTTCAGGGCACATCAAGGGCAGGACATACCTGGGGAGCTTGTCTCGCCTAGGGTTAGACCTGTCACCCTGACCCACTTGCACAATTTTCTTTTGTACTCTGCCTTAGTACCATTGCAATCAGTGGTGATAAAAGCACCGCACGATTGGCCATGAAAAGTACACCGTACTCATCAAGCAAGTCCAATAGTTTCCAGCTACTGAAAGTGCGGTGTCCTTGTATTCAATTATGCTACATCGTGCAGTCACAATGCAAAGGATGTCTCATATACCTTCACATGTACTCCTTCTCCACATGGACAACTTTGCTTCATCCACGAATTGTTATGAGAGACTAGCCCACGGTCTTCTAACTATGTAATATCTAAGTATGCACGAGCACTTACATAATATCTGCACCAAAGTATATGCACAGTTTGGATCCTCAAGTGCAGGACAATACTCTCAGCTTGCTTAGAGTTCTACCTGTCTCCCAAACTAATCAAATATGTCTTGTGCACGATAAGAAGACTAGCACTACCCCTTAGGGAGAGATTACACGAGAGGTTTTCAAATTGCAAGTATTGAAGCCTCCAACGAAATTCCAATCGCTCCTTATCAACACTCAACTTTGAATGCTTGTCCCTTACCATCCGACAAACCCGCCAGGAATCGTCATGCGCAGAATCCCCAACAAACCAACACTTGTGATGGCCATCCATGCAATCCCCAACACAGCATGCCCTACCACCAACTCCAACAACCTTCCACCAGCCACCTTGCCCACCAACAGGCCCCCAGGACCTTCTGCCACACCACCACCAACACTCCTCCATGGAAACCACAGGCGTCCTTGTCACCCACGTCTTCGGTGCATGCTACAGCCTGCTACCTACGACGGTGAGTGCCATGGGACTAGCACTCGTCTAGGAGGGGGGTAATGTTAACCCCAACATGAAGAAAGCAAAAAGAAGTGGAAAAGACGCAGGGCAAAGGCGGAAAAAGGTAGCCCGACTGAAGAAAGAAAATGAGAAAAGGCCAAAAGCGCAAGGGCAACCTTAAAAGTCCAAGGCAAAGGCAAAAGGGAAAAGGCGCGTTTTAAAATAAAAAGGAGCACCCTGAAATCTTGTAAAAGAGCGCCGGGCTCTCACCCGTGCAATTTGTAAAGGTAGACGGGCGGTGGAAAGAAAGCTAGAAAGATAGAAGGACAATGGGAAAAAGGGCCTCTAGGCTATGGCCGGCCATGTAAAAAGGGAAAAAGGGGATGACCGCCCAAAAGGGATTTAGGGTTTTGTATATAAAGTTGAAAAGTGAATGAGAAGCTCATTCTTGTGTGTGGCCAAAAGTAGCTCTCCTCTTCTTCTTCTTCTTCTTCTTCTTGCTTGCTTGAGCTTGTGCTTGAGAGAGGGAGTGTGAGAGTGTGAGGGAGTGAGTGTGTGAGGGTGAGGGACCGAGGAGGAGAAGCTCTCCATCTTCTCCTCTCTTCTTCTCTTCTCTTCTCTTCTCTTGTCTTGCTCACGGCAATGGAGCTTGGAGCGTGGAGCTTGAGGATGGAGCTTGCTTGAAGCTTGCACTTGGATCGTGGAGCTACCGGAGTGCGCGGGAGAGGAGGTAACTCGAACGGCATCAAGGTAAGCTCACTACACCCGTAGGTATGGATGGTGCGTCGGCTATGTGAGAGGTAGCCATTAGTGCTCGGCTTGGAACGCTTGAAACAATAAGCAGTCCGAGGGTCTTGGCGGTTGAGTGAAAGCTCCACAAGCATGCACATAACCTGGTGGCTGCTCCATATAGACCTCTTCTTGCAAATCACCATGCAAGAAGGCATTCTTTACATCCATCTGATGTAAAGACCATCCCTTTGATGCAGCCATAGCAATGACTACTCTTACGGTTGCCATCCTTGCAACCGGACTGAATGTTTCTTCATAATCAATGCCATATGTTTGTGCATACCCCTTGACTACTAATCTTGCCTTTTATCTATTCACAGAACCATCTGCATTCTGTTTCACCTTATAAACCCACTTACAACCAATTGCGTTCTTATCTTTAGGCAAAGGTACCAATTCCCATGTAGCATTTACTTCCAAGGCATCCATTTCTTCATCCATGGCTTTCTCCCATTTTTCTTTTCCCATGGCTTGCTCAAAAGAAGTGGGTTCTGGTTCCTATATCACTTTGACCATATATGCATAGTGAATGGTTGTAAATGCATCATATTTCAGCCTATCCACAGGATACCTAGCTTTGGTAGACCTGCGAAAAGTAGGTTCACTTCCAGGTGCTCTCAAAACATCCCTCGTCTTTCTTACTCCAGGTGTAACAATAGAAGGAATACCCAACTCATCATCAATGCTCTGTTCTGAGCCACTGGATTCACCATCCACATAAGAGTGACCTGCATTCACATCAAACATGGGCTGATCTACCTTCTCTTTTCCTTTTCATGATACCTGCATACCACTATCTCCATTGCTTTGAGAAGATTCTCATTATCTCAATCTGCCTGTCCATGGCGAAGAATGTGAGCCACTGCTATAGGACGCTCCAGGTCCACTAATATCTTGTGACTGCTGCTGTGAATTCTGTGCAGCATTACCATTTTGTGCATCCACATTATCAATCACATTTATTGGTTTATACCAGCTACTCATCTCATCAAAAACAACATCTCTGCTCACTGTAAACTTACGAGTAGAAGGGTTATAGCATCTATACCCTTTCAAATGCAAAGAGTAACCAATAAAGATGCACTTCTCAGCTTTTGGATCCAACTTGGATCTCAACTCATCTAGCACATGAACATAGGCAATGCAACCATAAATTTTCAAATGAGAAATATCTGGTTTCCTACCAGTATACCTCTCCTCTGGAGTCATCCCATGTATTGCTGCAGTGGGAGTCCTACTCATTATGTAGACTGTTGTAGCAACTGCCTCAGCCCAATAAAAATCTGGCAGGTCTTTTTCATTGAGCATGGCACGAGATACCTCTCCAATATGCCTGTTTTTCCTTTCTGCAATTCCATTTTATTGTGGGGTATGACTGCATGAATATTGCTGCTTTATGCCATGCTCCTGCAGGAATCTTGCAAACTCATTTGAGAGGTACTCTCCCCCTCCATCTGACCTTAGGCATTTTATTTGCAGGCCTGTTTCTTTTTCAACCATAGCTTTAAGAGTTTTGAAATGCCCAAAAACTTCACTTTTCTTTTTCATAAAATACACCCAAACTTTTCTGCTATAGTCATCAATAAAAGTGACAAAATAATGACAACCTCCAAGAGATGCAGCTTTAGTAGTCCACACATCAGAGTGGATTAATTCCAATGGCTTCTTACTCTCTTGAACATGTCTAGGAAATGGTTTCCTTGCATGTTTTCCAAACTGACAGGCTTCACATACCTTATGTATTTCTGCAACCTTGAATTTAGGCAATCCTACAACAATATTTTGGGCTTGCATTGATTTAAGTCGCTGTACATTAACATGACCAATGCGTTTATGCCAGATATCAATATCTGCAACTACACCGGTCCCATGTGCAAAGATTGTTGCACTCAATTCAGGCATGTCTGCATCCAACGTAAACATTCTGCCCTTCTTCTTTCCTTTTGCTATCAAGCAACCTTTATTTTTCATATCCTCAACAAAGCATCCATGAGAATTAAATCTGACCTGCAAGCCCTACTCAACCATTTGATCTCGACAGAAACCAAGTTCTTGGTGATATTCGGGACATGAAATACATCCGACAGGTATTTCCTTTTCCCATCCTACATAGACAAAGAAATTTTTCTAGTCTGCACAATAGGATGTGCAGTATCATCACCAGTCTTCACAAATCCTGGTTTTTCCATTTTCCTTGCATCATGCATCCATTCTGCATGACCTGTCATGTGGTTTGATGCACCTGAGTCAACATACCACACATCGTTGCTTTCTTCTGCACTTGTCACAGAATTGGTCATGTGCTGCACCATAAACAAATGCTCATTTCTATCATCACCCTATCTACTAGACGATGCATAATTCCCTTGTTGCAATTTTCCATTCATGATGTCATTCTGCTTTTTATAGCAGTCTTTAGCCATATGACCCATTTTACCACAGCAGTAGCATTCAATATTACTGTTTGCATTTTGGCCTCTTTGCCATCCACCACGACCTCTTTGGCTCCCCCTGCCTCTAGAGTTACCACGTCCTCCTCCATAGGACTAGTTTTCTTGAGTTTGCTGCATATTCTGATTTCTACCATAGCCTCCAAATCGGCCTCCTCTACCTCTGCCTCTACCTCTTCCAACATTTGAGTAGAAGACAGCTTCTTTTAAAGTTCCTCCTGAAGAAGATGCACCACCATTTCTCTGCTCCTCATAAATTAGAAGAGCAATCAACTCCTCAAAATCAGGAAATCTTTCACGGACAGAAATGGATGTTCGGAACTGTGCATAATCCTTTTCTAGACCATTCAAGGTCACAGAAACTAAATCATCATCTTCCACTGGCGACCCAATGGAAGCAAGTGCATCTGCAATCTTCTTCACCTTCATGTGGTAGTCATTGATGCTCATATTTTCTCTTTGCACATTGTGCAACTCTTGCTTGAGCTGCATTTTCCTGGCTTGCGTATTTGTGCTATACATTTTTGACAAAGTATCCCATGCCTCCTTTGGCGTACTTGCATCTTGAATATGCACAATCATAGAGTCTGAAATGTTAACAGACAGACAGTACATAACTTTCCTGGCTCTCTCATGCCATGCTTTAAATGCCTGCATTTGCTGTTGATTGGGAACATCAGGAAGAACTGGTTCTTCATTTCCTGCAACGAATTCCCAATATCCTTTTCCCATAAGGAAATTCGTCATTCTGAACTTCCATGCTTGGAAGTTGTTCTTGTCAAGCTTTTCAGTGACAATCTGTGAAAGAGAATCAGACGCCATTATAGAACACTGCAAAAAATTCTGTCACTGCAAAGAACACAGCTTCAACCTCACAAGGGCAAATCTGCAAAACTGACGAAAGTGGTATTTGACCACACAGTCACTTCCTAGTGACAATTTTGCATCAACAGGAAACAAGGATGATTCTGTAACTCCCAATATCTCTACGCATAGGTATACGATGCAATTTCTACAGTAACTTTTCACCGACCTGTAGAACAGTGGTCGCACAACATAAAACAGGGCCTTTTCCTGAGTGCAAGCAAAAAACTTTCGCCTCCAAAACAGGCCCCGAAATGGCCTCAAATCAAAAAAACTAAGCAACCAAGGGCTAAAGCCCTTTCCCGCAGCATATACTGCCCTCTTGCTACACCGCGAAGGACGTCTCAATCTGAGACAATGCACTCTTGCACTTTCCGACTGTGCTACCTGCAGAGACTTGCTCCCAAACCAGAAAAATGAAAGCAACACTAGTCCTCTTACCAGAACACCGCGAACTTGGTTTGCTTTCTTGAGCTCCTTACCACGAACAAGGCTCTAATACCATGTCAAGATTGTGGGAGAGAAGGAAGGAGTCTCACTTGTAGCTTTCTTGCTTGCACAATGGGGGAATACACACACAGGTGGAGGCTGAAAACAATTTTCCTCTTCTTAGTTGTGTAAGCCAAAAGAACTCAAGTACATAGAAATAGAAGAACCCTATATATGGGTCTCAAACCAAACTCAACTAACTAAGGTGGCATACTAACTGAGCCATGAACTAGAGTAGATAAGGATAGCTATCATCTAGCTATTATTCATGGGCGGTGTACCAACCGCATCTGCAACTAACAAGTCGGTGACATAAATGCACAATGGTCACCCTAGCATACCACGAGTGGAGCTCGATATCTCAACAATAGGATGATGAAAAATGTCATCTCATCCAACGCCCATCAATCTCCTGAGGAAGGCAAAGCGCTTAGTAGTGAGGCTTTTCGTGAGCAGATCGATAGGATTTTTGTCAGTGGAGATCTTGACAAGGTCAACAGACTTGTTCTCCATGACTCCACGTATGAAGTGATACCTCACCTCAATGTGTTTTGTCTTTGCATGGAAGACCAGATTCTTAGCTAGCTGAATAGCACTCATAGAATCTGAATGCAACGTAGGTATAGAATCAATCCCAAGGTCATGAACCAAACGGCCCAACCATACAGCCTCCTTGTTGCAAGCCTCAGCGGCTGCAACATACTTGGCCTTAGTGGTAGAGAGAGTTGTACACTTTTGAACACTGGACATCCAAGAGACAACACCTCCAGCATAGGTGAATACATAGCCAGAAGTGGACTTCCTACTATCTGCATGTCCTACATAATCGGAGTCTTAAACTCCTATATCCTGACTACCATAGAAAATACACATATTTGTTGTGCCTTTCAGGTATCTCATGATACCCTTCATGACATCCTAATGTTTCTTGCCAGGTGTAGCCATATAGTGTGCCACAACACCAAGTGCAAAGGCAATATCTAGTCGAGTGACTATCATGGCATATATCAAACTGCTCACAGCTGATGCATATAAGGGATCTTGGCAATCTCGGCCCTCTACTCATCTGTCTGTAGACTGTCTGTAGACAATCGACCTGTGAAACCTTCACATAAGAAGGTAATGGATAGCCAATAGGCTTGATGTCCTGCATGCCGAAACATTCAAGGACTTTATGAATGTACTCCTTTTGTGAGAGGTAGTCCCTAATGCTTGTCATGCTTAATGCGCATACCAAGAATGTGAGAGGCCTATCCCAAATCCTTCATCTCAAAGCTCTTCTTTAGTTGAGATTTAAGAGCATCCAGCTCATCATGATGTTTCCTTGCTATCAACATATCATCCACATAAAGTACCAAAATAAGCAATGAGCCATCACATAATTTCTTCTTGTAAAGACACGGATCCATAGCACTCCTAATGTAGCCCTGTGACTGCATAAAGGCATCAAACTTATGATACTACTACCTAGGTGCCTGCTTTAAGCCATAAAGAATTTTCTTTAACTTGCACACTTGCTCCTTGCCAGGTTCTACAAAGCCCTTGGGCTACTCCATGTAAATCTCATTACGCAAATCCCCATGCAAGAATGCAATCTTGACATCCATCTGATACTTGTCCAAGCCAAGCTGTGCGACTAAGGCCAAAACCAAGTGTAGGGTGGTCATCTTGACCATAGGAGAAAAGACTTTATCAAAGTCAACTCCATGCTCCTGTTTAAAACCCTTAGCAATAAGTCTTGCCTTATAAGCTGGCTTGGGGTGCCCACGGGCACTCTTCAGCTTGTACACCCATTTGCATGGCAAAACCTTCTTGCCGTTAGGCAATGCAACCAAATCCCAAGTCATATTCTTATGCAAGAAGTCCATCTCAAACTGCATAGCCCTCTCCTAGGAGTGACAGTCACCCTTACGCATAGTCTCATCATAGGTGAGAGGCTCACCTACATCCGTAACCAAGACATAATGCATCGAGGACTCAAATCAATCAGGTGGACATCTAGCTTTAGTAGACCTCTCACTGCATGCTTTACTGCGTGACTAGCATCTTGTCCAACACCTGGCCATGTGTACCAAACTGCTATTACAGACTGTCCAACTGGCTGTGCAGGAGCACATGGCTCCTCTTGGAATATAACCCTGTATATCTCTACCACCTTCTCAGGCTGCCTATGCATCTCATAAGACCCCTCTCATCACATAGCTGCTCAAAGGCATGTGACACATATTCTCCCCCATTGTCAGTCCTAAGGCATTTTAGCCTATGCCGAGTCTGGTTCTTAACCAATGCAAGCCATCTTTGAAACGTAGCCAAGACATCTGACTTAAGCTTGATGGGGTAAGCCCAAATTTATGCCAAAAATTGTCAATGAACGTCACAAAATACTTTGCACTACCCATAGATTGACAGGGTATGGGCCCACAGATATTTGAATGTACCAATGTCGGGGGTCGCTCATCCGTATCCTATCAGACTTCTTATGCGTATTCCTAGTCTATCTACCATAAAGACAATGCTCACATGAATCAAAACATGCATAGCCAAGCACTGCAAACTAGAAAGCATTTTTATTCCCTTCAAGGAAATATGGCCCAAATGGGCATGCTAAAGAGATACATGTGGGATGGAACTGACTGAAAAAACATGGTCAATAGAGGACCCATCAAGGCTACCAGCCTTGGCACCTCTAGCAAGCACAAGTCTGTCATGGGTGATCTTCCAAGAAGAATCCCCAAATGAAATATGAAATCCAACATCATCAAGCTGCCTTGCAGACATAAGACTGTGTGTAAGCACAGGTACATGATGTACATCCTATAACAGAAAAGTACTGCCAGTAGAGAACTTCAGTCGTACATCCCTGTCGTACATCCCCAATGCCAACAATAGCAAGTGACCTATCATCACCCAAGCGAACTAAACCAGAGATAGTGCGGTAGGAATGGAACCACTCACGGCATGGTGTCACATGAAATAAAGCACCACAATCCAAAATCCAACATTGCACATACATAGAGTGAACCTCGGTCAACGGCATAGCATCACAAGAACTGGCTACAAATATGTACTCCCCATTGGAGTCATCAGCCCGTGCATGACATTTATCTCCTCAATTTTCACACTGGATTTTGCAAATGCCATACTGCGATTAGAGGACTTTTCCTATACTTTGTATTTTCCCTTCTCTTTGTGCTTCTCATTGTGCAACTCATGACATTGTGGGCATTTGTGACCCTTCTTGCCGCAATGATGACATGTCACATTAGCATTTCTTCCATGAGACTTGTTGCATGACTTACCACATGACTTAGACCTAGACTTCTGCAAGTCTCTGCCACGTCTATGCCCACGGTCATTCTTTCCATTACCATCTTTGCCTCTAGCAGTCAAAGCATGCGACATATAAGAGACATCTAAGTTCTTATGGTTGATCTCTTCTTGCAAAAGAGTACTCTCTACATCAGGCAAGTTCAAAATAGTAGCAGAAGCACCTAAAGCAGTGCGGAATACATCCCATGACTCACTCAGAGTCCCAAGAAAAAACAATGGAGTAACCTCATCATTAAAGGTAATGCCTTGCAAAGTCAAGTTCTTGAGAATACCATGGAACTGTCTCAAATGAGCAGACATTGTCATATTCTCCTTCATGCATATGTCCATAAGTTGCTTCAGCCAATACATCTAGCTTACTGGACTTTGCTTGTCATAGAGGTTCTTAATTTTATCCCAAAGCTGACAAGCACTCTGTGCTTCCTCAATCACATTGTAATGCACCTGTTCAGTGAGACACAAGATGAGGGTGGACTTGCATAACTCATCAAGCTCATCCCATTCATCATCAGTCATAGTTTTAGCTGCTCGCCATGCATCCTTAGTGGCTTTATCTACAATTTTTGCACCAATACCTACCAAACTTGACTCTTCTAGTAGGCATAGTTCGTACCATCAAGCTTAGTGATGTTGAAGATCGCATTATCAGTAGAAGAAGATGTTATACTACAATCCAAAATGGTGCAGACAGCTCAAAACTGCTTGTTGTTTTCTATTGTAAACATCCAAAATACCACCAAAACCAAGGCAAAATGACCACGAACTGGTAGCTAATGATGTTGCCCACCAAGTATGAGGAGTGATCATGACACAGTAACTCAAATACCCAGTTTGACGCTGCACTTAGTGCCCAAGTCCTTGCATGTCAATGCTTTTTGGGAAGGCACCAAAATGCATGCAATTTTACCAGTCTTGGCTCTAGGAGACACCACAAGAAAGGGAATTGTAGAAATAAGAGCACGAATTGGTGTGCTAAGCCACTAGTACCCCAAGACTAGGGTAACCCACTTATATCGTCTCTCATTGAACCCCTTAAAGTGCCAGTTTTGGGTAAAGCACGGATGCATCCTAGGGCATGTGGTGTCCAAGAATGGCATTGCCAACCACTGAATTCTCAAAGGTTACAGTTATTGTCGATCTTCCACCCCCAACCAATTACAAGGGAATTCAGTGCCTCCTTGGCTATGTTGAGATATCGAGCTCCACTCGTGATATGCCAGGGTGACCGTTGTGCATTTATGTCACCAACGTGTCAATTGCAGATGCAGTTGGTACACCGCCCATGAATACTAGCTACATGACAGCTATCCTTATCTACTCTAGTTCGTGGCTCAGTTAGTATGCCACCTTAGTTAGTTGAGTTTGGTTTGAGACCCATATATAGGGTTCTTCTATTTCTTTGTATGTGAGTTCTTCTGGCTTACACAACTAAGAAGAGGAAAATTGTTTTCAGCCTCCACCCTTGTGTGTATTCCCCCATTTGTGCAAGCAAGAAAGCTACAAGTGAGACTCCTTCCTTCTCTCCCACAATCTTGACATGGTATCAGAGCCTTGTTCGTGGTAAGGAGCTCAAGAAAGCAAGCCAAGCTCGCGGTGTTCTGGTAAGAGGAGCAGTGTTGCTTTCATTTTCTGTTTTGGGAGCAGATCTCTGCAAGGTAGCACAGTCGAAAATTGCAAGAGTGCGTTGTCTCAGGTTGAGACGCCCTTCGTGGTGAACCAAGAGGGCAATATATGCTGCGGGCGAGGGCTTTAGCCTTCGGCGACCCTGTTTTTTTTATTTGAGGCCATTTCGGGGCCTATTTTGGAGGCGGAAGTTTTCTGCACACACTCAGAAAAAGGCCTTGTTTTATGCTGTGCGACCACTGTTCTACAGGTCGGTGAAAAGTTACCACAGAAATTGCATCGTATGCTTGTGTGCAGAGACATTGGGAGTTACAAAATCATCCTTGGTTCCTGTTTATGCAAAATCGTCACTAGGAAGTGACTGTGTGGTCAAATACCACTTTCGCCAATTTTGCAGATTTGCCCTTGTGAGGGTGAAGCTGTGTTTTTTGCAGTGACAGAATTTTTTGCAGTGTTCTGTAATGGCGTCTGATTCTCTTTCACAGATTGTCACTGAAAAGCTTGACAAGAACAACTTCCAAGCATGGAAGTTTAGAATGACGAATTTCCTTATGGGAAAAGGATATTGGGAATTTGTTGCAGGAAATGAAGAAGAACTAGTTCTTCCTGATGTTCCCAATCAACAGCAAATGCATGCATTCAAAGCATGGCATGAGAGAGCCAGGAAAGTTATGTACTGGCTGTCTATCAGTATTTCAGACTCTATGATTGTGCATATTCAAGATGCAAGTACGCCAAAGGAGGCATGGGATACTTTGTCAAAAATGTATAGCACAAATACGCAAGCCAGGAAAATGCAGCTCAAGCAAGAGTTGCATAATATGCAAAGAGAAAGTATGAGCATCAATGACTACCACATGAAGATGAAGAAGATTGCAGATGCACTTGCTTCCATTGGGTCGCCAGTGGAAGATGATGATTTAGTTTCTGTGACCTTGAATGGTCTAGGAAAGGATTATGCACAGTTCCGAACATCCATTTCCGTCCGTGAAAGATTTTCTGATTTTGAGGAGTTGATTGCTCTTCTAATTTCTGAGAAGCAAAGAAATGGTGGTGCATCTTCTTCAGGAGGAACTTCAAAAGAAACTGTCTTCTACTCAAATGCTGGAAGAGATAGAGGCAGAGGTAGAGGAGGCCGATTTGGAGGCCGTGGTAGAAATCAGAATATGCAGCAAACTCAAGAAAACCAGTCCTATGGAGGAGGACGTGGTAACTCTAGAGGCAGGGGGAGCCAAAGAGGTCGTGGTGGATGGCAGAGAGGCCAAAATGCAAACAGTAATGTTGAATGCTATTACTGTGGTAAAATGGGTCATATGGCTAAAGACTGCTATAAAAAGCAGAATGACATCATGAATGGAAAACTGCAACAAGGGAATTATGCATCTTCTAGTAGACAGGGTGATGACAGAAATGAGCATTTGTTTATGGTGCAGCACATGAACAATTCTGTGACAAGTGCAGAAGAAAGCAATGATGTATGGTATGTTGACTCAGGTGCATCAAACCACATGGCAGGTCATGCAGAATGGATGGAGGATGCAAGGAAAATGGAAAAACCAGGATTTGTGGAGACTGGTGATGATACTGCACATTCTATTGTGCAGATTGGAAAAATTCCTTTGTCTATGCAGGATGGGAAAAAGAAATACCTGTCCGATGTATTTCATGTCCCAAATATCACCAAGAATCTGGTTTCTGTTGATCAAATGGTTGAGCAAGGCTTGCAGGTCAGATTTAATCCTCATGGATGCTTTGTTGAGGATATGAAAAATAAAGGTCGCTTGATAGCAAAAGGAAAGAAGAAGGGCAGAATGTTTACGTTGGATGCAGACATGTCTGAATTGAGTGCAGCAATGTTTGCACATGGGACCGGTGTAGTTGCAGATATTGATATCTGGCATAAACGCATTGGTCATGTTAATGTACAGCGACTTAAATCAATGCAGGCCCAAAATATTGTTGCAGGATTGCCTAAATTCAAGGTTGCAGAAATGCATACGGTATGTGAAGCCTGCCAATTTGGAAAACAGACAAGGAAACCATTTCCTAGACATGTTCAAGAGAGTGAGAAGCCATTGGAATTAATCCACTCTGATGTGTGGACTACTAAAGCTGCATCTCTTGGAGGCTGTCATTATTTTGTCACTTTTATTGATGACTATAGCAAAAAAGTTTGGGTGTATTTTATGAAAAAGAAAAGTGAAGTTTTTGGGCATTTCAAAACTCTTAAAGCTATGGTTGAAAAAGAAACAGGCCTACAAATAAAATGCCTAAGGTCAGATGGAGGGGGAGAGTACCTCTCAAATGAGTTTGCAAGGTTCTTACAGAAGCATGGCATAAAGCAGCAATATTCATGTAGTCATACCCCACAACAAAATGGAATTGCAGAAAGGAAAAACAGGCATATTGGAGAGGTATCTCGTGCCATGCTCAATGAAAAAGACCTGCCAGATTTTTATTGGGCTGAGGCAGTTGCTACAGCAGTCTACATAATGAACAGGACTCCCACTGCAGCAATACATGGGATGACTCCAGAGGAGAGGTATACTGGTAGGAAACTAGATATTTCTCACTTAAAAATTTTTGGTTGCATTGCCTATGTTCATGTGCCAGATGAGTTGAGATCCAAGTTGGATCCAAAAGCTGAGAAGTGCATCTTTATTGGTTACTCTCTGTAGAGCAGAAAGGGTATAGATGCTATAACCCTTCTACTCGTAAGTTTACAGTGAGCAGAGATGTTGTTTTTGATAAGATGAGTAGCTGGTATAAACCAGTAAATGTGATTGATGATGTAGATGCACAAAATGGTAATGCTGCACAGAATTCACAGCAGCTGTCACAAGATATTAGTGGACCTGGAGCGTCCTCTAGCAGTGGTTCATATTCTTCACCCCATGGACAGGCAGATTGAGATCAGGAGAATCTTCTCAAAACAATGCAGATAGTGGTATGCAGGTTTCACGAAAAGAAAAAGAGAAGGTAGATCAGCCCATGTTTGATGTGAATGCAAGTCACTCTTATGTGGATGGTGAATCCAGTGGCTCAGAACAGAGCATTGATGATGAGTTGGGTATTCCTTCTATTGTTACACCTGGAGTAAGGAAGACCAGGGATGTTTTGAGAGCACCTGGGAGTGAACCTACTTTGCGCAGGTCTACCAGAGCTAGGTATCCTGTGGATAGGCTGAAATATGATGGATTTACAGCCATTCACTATGCATATATGGTCAAAGTGATACAGGAACCAGAACCCACTTCTTTTGAGCAAGCCATGGGAAAATAAAAATGGGAGAAAGCCATGGATGAAGAAATGGATGCCTTGGAAGCAAATGCTACATGGGAGTTAGTACCTTTGCCTAAAGGTAAGAATGCAATTGGCTGTAAGTGGGTTTATAAGGTGAAGCACAATGCAGATGGTTCTGTGAACAGATACAAGGCAAGATTAGTTGTCAAGGGGTATGCACAAACATATGGCATTGACTATGAAGAAACATTCAGTCCGGTTGCAAGGATGGCAACCGTAAGAGCAGACATTGCTATGGCTGCATCAAAGGGATGGTCTTTACATCAGATGGATGTAAAGAATGCCTTCTTGCATGGTGATTTGCAAGAAGAGGTCTATATGGAGCAACCACCAGGTTATGTGCATGTTGTCCATCCTGAGTTTGTTTGCAGGTTGAAGAAAGCCTTGTATGGCTTGAAGCAAGCACCTAGAGCATGGTCTGACAAGATAGGATAGTATCTTGTCACTATTGGCTTTCAGATTTCCAAGGCAGATTTCTCACTTTATGTGAGAAAAACAGATAAATGTATTATGCTACTTGTCATTTATGTTGATGATTTGATTATGACAGGTGACAGTGATGAAGATATCCTTCATGTGAAAATGCTATTGAAGCAAAAGTTTGAGATGAAGGATTTGGGAGAGCTGCGTTATTTCTTGGGCATTGAGGTGATTAGATCACCAAGTGGGATACAGCTCTTGCAGAGGCAGTATGGATTGGACATGCTGTCCAAATATGGGATGACAGGCTGTAAGCCTATTTCAGTTCCTTTGGAGTAGAATGTGAAGCTGAGCGCAGATGCAGGTGAGCTTCTGGAAGACCCTACTATGTACAGACGCATAGTAGGAAGTTTGATTTATATGACTATTACCAGGCCAGATTTGAGCTATGTTGTTGGATTGGTAAGTCAGTTTATGCAGGCTCCAAGAAAACCACATTTGGATGCAGCTAGATGCATACTCAGGTATGTGAAGTTCACATTGCAGTATGGACTATTTTATGAGACTGGGGTTCAGATACAGTTGCATGGATACACTGATGCTGATTGGGCTGGTAGTATTTCTGATAGACGATCTACCAGTGGGTATGTGTTCTCTTTTGGGAGTGCTGCAGTCACTTGGAGCAGCAAGAAACAGCCTACAGTTGCCTTGTCGAGCACAGAGGCTGAGTACAGGGGTGCAGCAATGGCTGCATGTGAGGTAGCTTGGTTGCATAAGCTACTTTATGATATGCATCAGTCTACAGATGGGCCAGTTGTCATTTATTGTGACAACATGAGTAGTATACACTTGGCAAATAACCCAGTCTATCATGCTAGAACAAAGCACATTGAGGTGCATTATCACTATGTGCGGGAGAGGGTTTTACTAGGTCTTATTGATCTAGTTTATGTCAGCACAAAGAATCAGGTAGCTGACATATTCACGAAGGCATTGGGCGCAGAGAAGCTGCGCAAGTTTAGAGACCTGCTTGGTGTGCAGGAATTGGGATTGAGCTCGAGGGGGAGTGTTGAGATATCGAGCTCCACTCGTGATATGCCAAGGTGACCGTTGTGCATTTATGTCACCGACGTGTCAGTTGCAGATGCGGTTGGTACACCGCCCATGAATAATAGCTAGATGACAGCTATCCTTATCTACTCTAGTTCGTGGCTCAGTTAGTATGCCACCTTAGTTAGTTGAGTTTGGTTTGAGACCCATATATAGGGTTCTTCTATTTATTTGTATGCAGTTCTTCTGGCTTACACAACTAAGAAGAGGAAAACTGTTTTCAGCCTCCACCCTTGTGTGTATTCCCCCATTTGTGCAAGCAAGAAAGCTACAAGTGAGACTCCTTCCTTCTCTCCCACAATCTTGACAGGCTATACAGGTTACTATCGATGGTTTGCGCTAAACTATGCATTGATTGATTGACCCCTATACAAGCTATTGATAATATTCGAATGGACTTAGGAATGCTAGTACACATATGAGAAAATGAAAAAGGCTCTAACCATGGCACCAATCTTAAGGGCCCTGAACTAGAGCGTAACCTTTCATGTTCATATCGACGCTTTGAAATTTGCAATTCTCATTCCCAAAATCCAATCCTATCAATTAATAGTAGGCCAACTCTATCGGCTAGGGAAAGATGGGTTGCTGCGGAGATGTGTGTGTGAGCACAAAATGCACGACGTACTAGTTGAGGCACACAACAAAATTGCAGGAGGACACCAGTGGAGGTATGATAGCCCACAAGGTGCTACATTCTCAACTATGGTGACCCATGCTTTTCCAAGATGCTGCACAATTCGTGAAACATTGTGATGAGTGCTTACGTACCAAGATACCAGTTTGCAAGGACAAAATGGAGCTAAGTCCCATCATAGCACAACAACCATTTGAGAAATGGGGGATCGACTTCATTGGGCCTATCAGTCCCACAGCTCAATATCTTTCAAAAGAAGCAACAACATAGTATCATATATATACTCACTTCTACTTTTCCTATTAATCATTTTCATTTAATTCTCAAATATTGGAAACTGTAATTATTTTCATGAATAGTAGCCAAAAAAATGCTCATGATGCCTAGGTGATGGAATGGAGGGGGAGAGAGATTTATTTATTTACTTACTTACTTACTTACTTATTCATACTCTCTTCTCTACATTTCACTGTGATTCCTCTAAAAGTAATATCCTAATGGGTCCACAAATGTCCTTTGTAGCATAAATTGCACAACTTATAGAAAATCAAGCTTATGAAATACAAGTAACTTCACAATTTCCCTTTTGTACATTTTTTGTGGTTGACAATGGGAGGTACTTCTTATGATACAAATTGATACATTTTTGAAAGTTTTTAAATAATAACCATGGAAAAATAATGTATTTCTCCCATAAAGCTCTTTGATTAGTATGCATTCCTTTTTTTCGTACCCTTTTATGTAAGATTTGTGAAGAATAATAAGCATTCATAGTACTTATGCAAGTTAGATAGTTTCAATGTAGACAGGCATGTTATCGATTATGGTGTGTATGATTAATTTGCATGCCTTCATGTAAGTAATCTCAATGAATAGTCTCGGTTTGGTGAGTTTTAATCTAAATGTATCTTAAGCTATTAGGTAATTTAGTAAAGAAAACTCGAGAAGATTAAAAACATTAAATCTATAGAGTTATTGAATTTTTTGAAAAAATATATTGAAATTATTAGACTCCTAGAAAAATTTTCTATTTAAGTATCATACAAATGATACCTTTGATATCTTCTTTTATGCTTCGCAGTCATTGCTTCAATTATATTTGTTGTAGTAATACTTACAACACATTACTATAGTAGTGATTGTGCAAGGTACTTTAAAGCCTATAAATACATAAAACGTAGCACAGTCTCTTAGCTCATGGCTGAGCCACTACATGATAATATAGAGGAATGTCTTTGCATGGATACCCTACATGATAGTATGGAGGTTTGCCTTTGCATCATAGTCTGGATACCTTGCATATTCACCGTCATGATTCTCGTGGCATCTTAATTTGGCATTTATGTTGCTTTATTGATGGAGGCATGCGGATGCCAATGACAATAGCACTATGACTCACTCACTCCTTGCATGTGTGTGTGCATGCGCATGTGCACATGCACGCGCTTTGGAAGAATCCGAAGATATGGAATACCTATAAAGTTGTGCAAGGGCATCCAATAGATGGGACACCTCCCTCCCCCCCCTCTCTCTCTCTCTCTCTCTCTCTCTCTCTCTCTCTCTCTCTCTCTCTCTCTCTCTCTCTCTCTCTCTCTCTCTCTCTCTCTCTCTCTCTCTCTCTCTCTCTCTCTCTCTAGAATTGCTACCCCAAGCAACCTATAACCCTAGCATTCACCCTAAATTCTATACCAATCTCTCTCCTCCAACCTTGTGAAGCAAGTACCAAGTTGGTACTTCATAATTCATCAAAATCTAGGGAAATCAAAGGGTCAAGCATGGCTATGGCCTTGAAGATCATATTGCAGTGAAAACCAGGAACTTGAAGATAAGAGAGTAATGTGCACAATAAGAAATAGAGATAGAGACAATATAGAAAAGGTAGTGAACTGCAGTTGAGCATTTCATTGCTCATGGTTGTATATATACAAGGTACATTAAATGAGGTAGGTGAGTCTTATCTCTAAACATCTAAGATATTGATAAAGTGGATATCTATGAGATCCTTTTGTCCACATACTGACTTGTCCTTATCTTATCCACCAACATTTATCCTTATCCACAACTTTATCTTAACATCCCCCCTCAAAAGGATCCCATAGGTATCTGTAGAGAAATAAAAAAATATTACATTCAATTCATCAATTCAGCTAAATGTTTTCCCCTCCCGATCAGATCATGCAAAGGATTTGCATGGCAATTTTGTGCTTCAAGTGAGGAACTGATTTGGTGAGGAAATCAGCAGCATTGTCACATGATGGTACATATTGAAGGATGATATGGGAACTTTCAACTAATTCTCGTACAAAATGATATCTCATATCAATATGGCGGAGTTTAATGCTCAATTTTGGTCCTTGAATGACAGAGATTGATGCTTTATTGTCAGTGAAGATTGGAATTTGCTGAAGTTGATACCCAAAACCGATGTCTTCCAAGAGTTTCTTCAAATAAATTATTTCCTGGGCGGCCATGCTGCATGCCACATATTCAGCTTCAGTAGTAGAAAGTGCAATGGAGTGTTGTTGTTTGGTACTCCAACAGATGGGAACACTAGTGAGAGATTTTCGGGTAGCAAGATCGCCACCCCAATCTGCATCGGAATAGGCTCGTAAGAGAAAATCATTGCTGTCTTTTGTAAAAAAAAATCCCACATTTGATGTTGCTTTTAGATATCGTAAGACCCGTTTGAGCTACTTCCAATGTTCATAAGTGGGTTGATGCATGGTCTTGGAGAGAATGTGTCCTGCATAAGATAAATATGGACAGGTACAAGTAATTAGATATCAGAGATATCCAAGTGCTTCCATGTAAGGAATGGTCTCCATTTCACAAGCCTGATCAGTAGAAAGAGAATGGGAGGAGGATGGATTCAATTGTAGATTTTGGGCAAGTGGAGTGACCATGGGATTACATTTTAGCATGGAATAACAAGAGAGAATAGACATAATGTAGGTATGTTGATGCATTTTGATGGATATAGTTGATTGTTCAATTTTGATGCCAAGACAGTAATGCATAGGACCATAGTCTGTTATAGCAAACTATGAAGATATGATAGATTTGGCTTTGGACATTGAATGAGGAGTGTTGGCAAGAATAGGAATGTCATCAACATAGAGACCTAAGATAATGACAATGTTGCCTTGAAGAAGAGTATAAATGTTGTGATCTATTTCGAGCCTCCGAAAGCCATGGTGTAGTAAGTGAGAATGAATACGAGTGTACCACTGCCTAGGTGCCTTTTTTAGACCATAAAGAGATTTATGTAGTAAACAAACGTGTGTAGGATATTTGGGATCAACAAAGTTTGGTGGTTGAGACATATAGATTTTTTCTTCTAAGTGGCCATGTAAGAAGGCAGTCTTAACATCAATGTGGTGAAGAATTAATTTAAAATGAGCTACCATAGAGAGTAATACCCATAAAGAGGACAGAGAAAGTACAAGAGAGAATGTACTTCCATAATGGAGGCCTTCAATTTCTTCAAAACCACAAGCCACAAGTCGAGTTTTGTACTTGTCGATGGAGCCATCTGGTTTGAGCTTTTTGCAAAGTACCCATTTGCAGCTTATTACAGACTCTCCATGAGGAAGGGGTACCAATTTCCAAGTGTTATTGTGAAGTAGAGCTTTTTATTCTTCAAGCATTGCAGCTTGCCATTGAGATGCTTCAGTACTTTGAAGTGCTTGAGTAACAGTAGGACAAATTGGAGCTTCGAGAATAGTGATTGGAGGTGAGTTTCGAGCTTGGCCAAGAGCAATGTTGGCTTGAAGATGAAGATTATGTAAGTTCTTGAAGCATTGAATTGATTGTGATTGTACCTCTTCAGTGTCGAAGTCGGATGTACTGAATAGAGTAATCGGCATCGATGGAGAAGCTAGAGATGGAGGCCATAGAGTCATAACAATGAGAGCCGTAGGAGAAGTATTGCTTGATGTCGACGACATTGTAGCTATGCGAGCAAACCTTCAAGGTTTGTGTTCATTAGTGGATGGAGCTAAGTTGTGAGTAGAGGCATGGAGAGGAGGCAAGTGTCCATGGGGGAATGAGATTTGTTGAATGGAAGCTTGACCTTTATATAGATGGTCTTGGAAATTTTCAAATTATGGATGATTAAGAGTATCAGATTGAGATCTGATTTTGGCAATGATAGCAGGTTGTTTGCTTGCCAAAGGATTGTTGAAGTGGAGTGATTGCATACAATGCTATTGTTTGTATTGGAATAATGGTGCCTATTGTCTGTCATCTAGTGGCTGTGGATCCTTCAGCTCTTCCTGCTGTGTGGCAACGATTGCAGGTGCATTATTGGCCAGCTGTGTGGCGTGGAGTATCTGCTGTTGTTTGTCATTTGCAGTAGCTGTTAAATGCACTGAGTGGCGGCCTACTGCAGTAGCTGTGATGTTCGCTTATTGGCCTGTAACAGTCTATTGTGTGGCACCATTTGCATAAGCATTAGTGGTGTGGTCGGCAATCGTTAAATGCGCTAATTGATGGCCTGCAATCTTTGGTGATTGACTTATTGTAAACTTTAAAGGTTTAATGAAGGCTCTAAGGTTTGAGTGCCTTGTAGATAAGCGGTGTTCACACGTGTTAAGAGAATTGAATCTTATGTGTATGAGAAGTATAGGCTGATGAAGGAGGTGAAGAGTGATTGTGACTAGAACTGTACGGAGAGGAGTTTGTCGATGTGAAGTTTGGATCTATATGGGGCATATCTAATGTCGGGGATTCTACGACTGGAATAAGTGTGAGAGATGGATATGTTTTGATGTTGGATGTAACAAGATTATCTTCATAAAATATGGCACTGCGGCCATAAATAAAGACTTTATCGGTTGGATCATAGAAGCGATAGGCCTTGTGGCCATGTGGCTCTCCATATCCTATAAAGATCAGTTGTGTGGATCTAGGAGAAAACTTAGATTTGTGATCTTGATTGACAAGAAATGCAGTGTATCCAAAGACTGTAAGATGTGATAAGTCAAGAGAGTGACCAAACCACAACGTGTAAGGAGTGTTATTTCGTGGAGAGTTGGAATACAACCTGTTTTAGTAGTGTATGATTCTTTCTTTCGACAACTCCATTTTGCTGTGGGTGATGTGGTATGGTAAGCTCATGTTGAATGCCAAAGGCCTTGCAATAATCTTCGAATTCATTTGAAGTATATTCTCCTTCGTTGTCGGTATGAAGAGCTTTGAGTCATAACTCGTGCTTATTTTCAACTGCTTCCTTATATTCTTAAAACTTGGAGAAGACTTGTGACTTCCTCGTGAGAAAATATACAACATTATCTTGAATAATCATCAATAAGTACCATAAAGTATTTTGCTCTAGTGAGAGATACAGGATTTATTGGACCACAAATGTATGAGTGCACTAATTGAAGCGGTTGAGTCGTAATGGAGTAAGATTTGGGATAAGGAAGATTTGTGGCTTTATTGAGATCACAAGCTTGACAAAATGGAAGTTGAGAGAGAGGTGGAATGTCGTGGACAAGATTTTTGTGAATAAGGAGAACATTCTGAGAGGCATGTCCAAGCCTAGAGTGCCATAGGAGAGCATTCTACGGTAGACTTGTGAGCGAAGTGGAGTTAGCTGAAGCATTTGAAGAAGGTTGTAGTAGTGAGTACCCAAGTGTATAAAGTCGACCTTCTTTGGGGCAGGTAAGTTTAAGAGAAGGTGAGAGTAGCTATAAGATGCGATGGTCTTTATAGAAGTGAGCAGTGAGAGAGGATTGAGAAGTGAGCTCACTGATACTTAATAGATTTTTCTTGAGATTGGGAACATAATAGACTCTATGTACCTTGATGATGTGATTGGAGGGAAGCTCCACTTGAATTGTGCCGTAGCCCTTAGCTTTTTGAATGCTATTGTCCCCCATGGCAACACGGAGTGGAGTAGAGATCTCTTTGAAGTCGACTAGTCATTCCTTATGAAAAGTCATATGATGAGTAGCTCCAAAATCTAGAAACCATGTATATTCTTATTTAGAGTTTGATGAAGGTGCCCAAACACTGGTGGCTAGGCTGATGATTGTTTCTGGTTCCTCTTCTATGTCATAATTGCCAATGTTAACAAAGTGAGCCTGACCTTTTGAATGATATTTGTTGAATCTATTCTTTTTATGACAATCCTTTTCAATATGACCTTGTCTTTTGCAAACATTACATATGAGATGATAATGAGGGTTCCTTGTTAAGGATTGAGAAGATTGGTAAGAGTTGGGCTTATGTTGTGGATTACCAAGAATCCCTTTGAAGAAGAAAACGTAGGCTTTTGTTGAAAGTGTTGACCTCTTTTGTGAAAATGTTTTGGGTTGTAAGCAATTACAGCCAGAGCCTTGGATTCCTGATTTGAAGAAGTAGAAAGGGTATCTCTCATGACTTGCTCTTGCTTGATTCTATTAATCAGTGTGGCTGAAGCTTGATTTTATCAGTGGAAGTTTGAGTAGTAATAAAGGCTCTCCAAGATAGAGGCAAAGAAGAGAGTAGAAACATGGCTTGTAATTCTTTTGAGATGACTAGACCCGATATTATGGTGTCATCTAGCAAAGATTGCCATTGTTCTAAAAACTTAGTGGCAGATTGATCTTCATGCATAGTAGCAGTAGATAGTTTTCTAAACATGGACATTTGATAAACAATATTTGTGTGTTCATATGTATTGTTGACAAATACCTTTTGCAGTGGGTATTGTTCTTACTAGTTGTACTTGTCGATCTCCACAATGGACAAGTATTTCCATTCTCGCAGCTGCATCTCTTTGCATCCAATCTTCCTTATCTGCTCCTTCTTGTTTAGGGAAGCCTTCCTTGCCATTGATAATATTCCATAGATTTGCTTGAGATAGGTAAAGTTCCATCCTTAGCTTCCACACTTGATAGTTGTTGCCATTGAGTTTGTTGATCTTGATGTGTCGGTTGTAGGAAGTGGTGGCATTAATGAGAGCCATTGGAAGAATGAGAGTAAAGGAGGACGAGTAGTTTGTGAATTTGAGGAGAATATGATAAGCTAGAAAGATAGGACCTAGTGCTCTGATACCATGTAGTGAAAACCAGGAGCTTGAAGATAAGAGAGTAATGTGCACAATAAGAGATATAGATAGAGACAATATAGAAAAGGTAGTGAACTGCAGTTGAGCATTTCATTGCTAGTGGTTGTATATATACAAGGTACATTAAATGAGGTAGGTGAGCCTTATCTCTAAATATCTAAGATATTGACAAAGTGGATATCTATGAGATCCTTTTGTCCACATATTGACTTGTCCTTATCTTATCCAACTTTTATCCTTATCCACAACTTTATCTTAACACATATAACCTTAAATCATGCCATGCTTAACTAGAATAGGCCTTCCTTTATCTCTCTGTCACATTGTGTTTCTTTTGTCGTCTTCTATGTGTAGGGGTAGTTAAGCTTGCACAACACAAAATCCAAGGTAGAAGAGGGAAAGGTACATACTACATTCATTTGCAATGTCCTCAATGCATTTGTTTGTGTTGTTTCTTTTAGACCTAAACATTATGTATGCACCTTATCCTGATTACATTTATTACACATAAGTCATTTCTTGAAAAATGGCACTTATGAGCTAGAAACTTGTGCTTCATGATTGTAGATGAGCATTCATATGCTTGTATGTATACCTACATATGGATGCCTTTAATATGGAGTATTGCAAGTTCACTTTGTGACCTCTCTCTCTCTCTCTCTCTCTCTCTCTCTCTCTCTCTCTCTCTCTCTCTCTCTCTCTCTCTCTCTCTCTCTCTCTCTCTCTCTCTCTCTCTCTCTCTCTCTCTCTCTCTCTCTCTCTCTCTCTCTCTCTCTCTCTCTCTCTCTCTCTCTCTCTCTCTCTCTCTCCACATTACATAATGAATCCCCTACTAGAGGGGTCTTTAAGATTAGCATCTTTAGTAGCCAATTCATCATGTAATAGTGAGTTCATATGTCCCACATTTTCTAGTGAATTATTTTCCTAAAGAGGGATTTTTCCAAGTAGTAGTACATTTTGAAGGATTTGAGTTGAAAATTTGACATATGCAAATATCCACACTCACACAAAAAAGTTGGTCACGTATGAATTGAGTCGAACACTTTCAATTAGAGAGATTCTTGATGGTTACACAAAGTGGTAAGGTAGGAGGCCTTTTTTATGTTATTAAGGAGGCCACCGAAGAGTTAAGCATAAATGAAATTGATTAAAATTGTGGCAAATACATAATGAGGTAAAGTGTTTTTTTTTTCATCAAGCAATCTCAATAAGGGAAAACTCTTTTGTTTTTGATAATATGAGAGAGAGAGAGAGAGAGAGAGAGAGAGAG